>NC_084617.1:44174911-44297411 GCF_033978795.1 Nerophis ophidion
ACTTGTGAAAATAATCTCCCGATTCCTATCTTCAACAGTCCGCTCATTTGAGCAGGAAAACGCTGAACACCAGCCTGGCATCTTTGTTTTCTACCTTTCAACTGTCAGTTTAGGCTGCTCGTCCTCATCACCACTTCAAGATGGCGGCCGCATTTCTTGCGTCTCAGCAGCCAATGCTGCGTCTACTTATCAGATGTCTATGGTTATAACGTCATTGCAAACAGTGCAATCTCTTGCGTCAACTGCAGTTGGCTACCTTATTCATACTTTTTGTCAAGTGATTTTTTTTAAGCAGGGTTGCATGAAGTACCTATACATAACGTTACGTTAGTGAATGTATCACACACAGTAACATAATGTTAGACGGCGGTCAGCAGCACTGCATATTTTAGCCATCTACAAAAAGACAAACATAGTCAAATAAAGGTCAGTTAAAATGTATATGTGAACGTCTTGCTGACTGGGTTCTCCCGGACCACCCGATACCACCACAATGGATTGTTAATAGTTTTTATTTTTTCTTCTTTTCGGCATTCGTCGTTTGCAGCTCTTCTTCGTTTCTTTTCAGCAGTCTTCTCCCCCCCCCCTGCGGTCACCAACGCTGCTAATAAAGAGACAGGTGATTAGATAACTCGTTCCAGCTGGGGTATCCACTCACCTGTCATCCGCTTCCCAGCCGGGTCCCGCACATGCCCCGCCCGCAGGGAACGCGTGGACAGTATACTATACTATACCACAGTATACTATATTAAGAATATGCGTACACATTGTATAGAGCCCTGACATTTAAAATGTACAACTCTGTTCATTGTTATTTTCATGTATTTGTTATGTTTTTCATGTGTACGCACACATCAACACACATACAGTATGAGATGAGATCAATGAGATAAGGTAAGAACAGGATAGAAACTGCTGTGGAACTCCTTACAATGCAATATGTCATGGAAATACAATGTTAGCACTTTTGTGAAAATAACTACAGTTGCACTTGTTTTTTCAAATGTGTTTATTCAGTAGAGGAATGAGTTAAATCTTTAAAATGACTGGTTTATAGTGCTATTATGAAGTGCAATGTCAGCACTATTTTCTTTCCTGCAATTTCAAATGCACTTGTTTTAATAAATAAATACAGCGTTTTTAAAAGCATTCAAAATCTGTGTAAATATATTAGTCTGTGGTTAAAAGGATTTGAAAGGACTTTAAACTCAAAATGCAGGACTTGGGACTTAACTTGAGACTTTCCAGTCTTGACTTTGGACTTGACTCGGGACTTGCCTGTCTTGACTCGGGATTTGAGGGCAAAGACTTGAGACTTACTTATGACTTGCAAAACAATGACTTGGTCCCACCTCTGGTAACAGCTTCTTACCTCAGGCTGTAAGACTCTTGACCGCATTGAAATAATCCCCTCAATTCCCCCCCCAAAATCGATTAACTCGCTGGAATATAAAGACAATATAACATACATCCATAAACGTGGATGCATATGCAAAAGTGCAATATATTTATCTGTACAGTAATCTATTTATTTATATCTGCACCTTATTGCTCTTTTATCCTGCACTACCATGCAACAAAATTCTGTTTTTATCTGTACTGCAAAGGTCAAATTTGATGACAATAAAAGGATGTCTAACTCTAAGTCTAAGTGTAATATGTAGATGGAGTATTGTTGCCGGTTTTGGAAATTGTTTAAAGGCTTTTATGTGCTCAATAGTGTACTCCTATTAGCGGCAATGTTAGCCACCTCTTACTTGCCATATTTTATTAATTAGAATGCATAAAAAAACAAACACGTGTCTTGTCTCACATAAGGATTGCGGATCCATCCATCCATTTTCAACCTGATAGGTAAAATTACGAAAAAGTGCAGGTCCCCTTTAAGTTGTAAGGTAATTAATGCATCTTAATGACATCATTCAAGAATGTACAATAAGTGCGTGCCCATGAATGTTTTTCCATCGGGCGCTTACTCAAACTGGGAATCTTTCTGCTACTACCGCTAAGTGTTATTCAAGTCAAAATCTACTTTTAGTCCAACATTTCTCACAATGAGTTTATTTAACCTATCGTTTGCTGTGCTTGGATGAGTTGTGCACACCTAATATCTTGTCATTTTACTGACAAAGAGTGAGGGGATGCGGTGGTCCGCTTTCATTTTGTTTCTGACCATTTCTTACACAAAACACTTGGCAAAGTGTCATTCCAACCTGCAATCTCCGTTTTATTGATTTCTTCTTCACTTGCAGATGCTCTTCCTTTCCTCTCATCCTTATTTGGTTCCACATTTTGTCGCTGATTAGAATACAAAAGCAGAACAAAATAGTATATTGATATTGTTTAAGCTTATTGCTGACTTATTTTGTTTGACAAAAGATACTGATGCATATACATTGTCAAACTCTACTGTACTAGCTGCAATGCAACACATCAAGAATCCGTACATGCTTTTTTAATATACCCCCCTCCTCCCTATTCCACACTTCCTCCAGCACAGGAGGTGTAGCCTTTGTCACCAAGGACCTCACTAAAGCGAGTGAAGATGTCATAACAAACAAAAACAGCATAGGAAACCCCCCAAAATCTAATCAGGATGCATTGATTCACGCTGTGAATGGAGACCGAGTGCCTTTTCCAATATGACCATGGACGACATGACAGGGGCCTTAACAATTGAGTTGGGTAGTACCCATTATTGTCATCATTCTCACCTTTAGACTCAGCTCTCTCAATGAAAAATGATCCAATCATCAATCCACTGCAACATTTGAGATCTTTTTAGTTATCTAATTCCTTTGTGTTCCTCAATTATTGATGTTATTCCTCTCCCTAATTGGATGCGCGCACTACTTTTTGTCCTTTTTGAGGGCTTACCGTAATTGTTTTGCTTTGTGAATAGTAACAAATATGGTTCTGTCGTACCTTACTCTGTAGGATGCCATAATCTGACACTCTACTGCAAATCCAACCTTTAATTGCTGTACTTGTTCAGGGTATTGGGACCTTCCCTTTAAGGGGGAAGAGGCCTCTCAATAAATCAATCAGAAGAAGGAGTGGTCCATCCTGGGTTCCGACTTTTAACAGCTAGCACGTCATCCGTGGAGGCTGATCCATGGTCCCCTGGTAACTTCTCCACGCAGGAGAGGGGGGCAAAGCAGAAAAGAGAGACAGCAGATCAACTGGTCTAAAAAGGAGTCTATTTAAAGGCTAGAATATACAACTGAGTTTTAAGATTGGGCCTAAATGTTGCTACTGAGCAAAGTGATAAAGTGTATTTATATCGCCCTTAATCACAAGTGTCTCTGCACAAGCCACAACAACATCCTCGGCTCAGATCCCACATAAGGGCAAAAAAACCCCAACCCAATGGGATACAATGAGAAACCTTAGAGGGGACCGCAGATACGGGGGCCCCTCTTTGGGCGTCCGGTGCAATTGTCGTCGAGTGGATCTAGGTAATAGTGTGAGAGTCCAGTCCATAGTCGGGCGAGCCGGGGATCATCTTGAGTGGAGACAAGTCAGCTGCGCAGAGACGTCCCCAACTGATGCACAGATGAGTGGTCCACCCCGGGTCCCGACTTTGAGCAGCTAGTGCCTCATCTGTGGTCACCTGATAAGCTTTCCAAACAGGATAGTGGGGCAGAGCAGAAAAGATACGACAGATAAAAAAAAGGGGGGGGTCTATTAAAAGGCTAGTGTATACAAATGAGTTTTAAGATGGGACTTAAATGCTTCAACTGAGGTAGCATCTCTAGTTGTTACTGGTAGGGTATTCAAGAGTACAGGAGCCTGAATAGAAAACGCTCTAAAGCCCGTAGACTTTTTTCTGGGCTCTGGGAATCACTAATAAGCCGGAGTTCTTAGAAAGCATATTTCTGGCTGGGACATATGGTACAATACAATCAGCAAGATAGGATGGAGCTAAACCGTGTAGTATTTTATACGTAAGTAGTAAAACCTTAAAGTTGCATCTTAAGTGCACATGAAGCCAGTGCTCGTGAGCCATTGTAGGTATATATAGGTATATATGTAAATGGAATTATAAAGGTATATACAGTATAGGTACAAAACCCAAAACCAATGTAGTTAGCATGTTGTGTAAATCGTTAATAAAAAATGAATACATTGATTTGCAAATCCTATTCAACCTATATTCAATGTAAAAGACTGCAAAGACAAAATATTTAAAGTTTGAACTGAGAAATGTAATTTCTCAACACAGGGTGCATTCATGTTCTGTCTTTGAACATCATGTACAGCACACCATCTGAGATCACATGCACGGTGCATTCTGTCTAAAGGTAGGAAAATGTTTCTCTAACAACAGCGACCCCTTTTCAGTCGTAAAATGTAGACTTTCTAAAAAAACAAAACGCTATTTTGCAAAAAGTATTTGGCAACCTGCTTTGACTCACATATGAACTTGGAGTGCCATCCCATTCCTAACCCATAGGGTTCGATATTATGTCGGTCCACCTTTTGCAGCTATTACAGCTTCAACTCCTCTGGGAAGGCTGTCCACAATGTTGCGGAGTCTGTTTATTGGAGAGGTCACACACTGATGTTGGTCGAGAAGGCCTGGCTCTCAGTCTCTGTTCTAATTCCTCCCAAAGGTGTTCTTTCAGGTTCAAGTCAGGATTCTGTACAGGACAGTCAAGTTCATCCACACCAGACTCTGTCACCCATGTCTTTATGGACCTTGCTTTAGTTAAAGTTAAAGTACCCATGTTAAAGTTAAAGTTAAAGTACCCATGATTGTCACACACACACACACTAGGTGTGGCGAAATTATTCTTTGCATTTGACCCATCACCTTTGATCACCCCCTGGGAGGTGAGGGGAGCAGTGGGCAGCAGCGGTGGCAGCGCCCGGAAATCATTGTTGGTGATCATTGTTCTCTGGTGCACAGTCATTTTGGAAGAGGAAGGGGTCCGCTTCAAACTGTTCCCACAAGGTTGGTAGCATGGAATTGTCCAAAATGTGTGGGTATCCTTGAGCATTCAAATTTCCTCTCACTGGAATTAAGGGGCCAAGCCCAATTCCTGAAGAACAACGCCACACCATAATACCTCCCCCACCAAATTTCACAATCGACACAATGCAGTCCGAAATGTACCATTCTCCTGGCAACCTCCAGACCCATCAGATAACCAGATGGAAAAGCGTGATTCATCACTCCAGAGAAGGCGTCTCCACTGTTCTAAAGTCCTGTGGCGACGTGCTTTACACCACTGCATCCAACGCTTTGCATTGGACTTGGTGATGTATGCCTTAGATGCAGCTGCTCGGCCATGGAAACTCATTCCATGAAGCTCTCAGCGTGCTGTACGTGGGCTAATTGGAAGGTCACATGAAGTTTGGAGCTCTGCAGCAATTGACTGTGCAGAAAGTAGGTGACCTCTTTGCACTATGCGCTTCAGCATCCACTGACCCCTCTCCGTCAGTTTACGTGGCCTACCACTTGGTGCCTGAGTTGCTTTTGTTCCCAAGCACTTCCATTTTTGTATTGTAAAGCCGACAGTTTACATTGGTATATTTAGGAGCGAGGACATTTTACGACTGACATATTTTAACAGCAATCTGGGCTTAAACTTAATTATGATGAATGTAACATTTTAAGTATCGGAAATCTAAAGGGAACGTCCTTCCGAATGGAATGCAAAGTGCCTGTTTTGTGGACAGATGGACCAGTTAACATACTTGGTATTTTTGTCCCAGAAAATCTGGAAGATCTAGGCTCAGTACGTTATGATAATCGACTAAGAAAGCTGGATAAAATTATGCAATTATAGAAAGGGAAATATTTAACCTTAATGGTAAAATATCTATTGTCAACTTGTTAATTATTCCTCAATTCATTTATTTGTTTTTGTCATTACCAGCTCCATCACAAAACTTTTTTAAGATTTTGTCTGGGATGGCAAACCAGAAAAGATTCAAAGAAAGGTTTTGTACAATGAGTATGAATATGGGGGACTGAAACTTCTCAACCTTGAAGCTATGTGTCTGTTTTTAAAAGCATCAATTGTTCCAAAGATGTATTTAAACACTGAGTGGTACACAAGTGTCCTGTTGGCCAAAAAACATGTACTTTATCAAAATAAATTGTATCCGTTTTTACAAGTGATCCCCTCCCATTTTTCTTATGTAGAGAGTCTGCTGGGAAACATGGAGGGGTTCATAAATGAAACAATCCACTCATGGTGGTGTTTTCAATTTTATGTGCCAGAAAAAAAGAGACAATATTTTGCAGCAGATAAATGGATAAACTCAAATATTGTAATAGATGGAATGCCTTTCTTTTGGAAAAATATGTTTGAAAGAGGAATCATTTTTGTCAATGATATTATCAATGAGAAAGGTAAAATTAGGAAGTATGATGAATTTAGAACTATGTAGGGTGATGCTTGTTAAAGCTTTTCATTTAATTAACTAACTGGAGTAATTGGGAAAAGATGGAAACAAATAATTAATTATGGAACTACTTAATTACTAGTTTGTAAACCTCTAATAAGAAATTCTAGTTGGCAAAAAGATACTAAAATAAATAGAAAAACATATATCCATCCATCCATTTTCTACCGCTTATTCCCTTTCGGGGTCACGGGGGGTGCTGGCGCCTATCTCAGCTACAATATATAAACATATAATTTGTATTTAATAAAGACATTTTTGAAGGCTGTCCCATACAACACATATGGAAAATGTGAGGACTTTTTTGATTGCCTGTTGCAGTGTGATGCCATATTCAAACTAATCTACAAAACTGCTATTGATGTGCAAAATCGTTATTTTAGAATTTAAAATTATTTATAAATTCTTAGCCACAGGGAAAATGTTAAAACTATGGAATATGACAGAGTCAGATAATTGTTGATTTTGTTGTCAGGAATCTGCATTTGTTTTGGTATTGTCATATACTGTCTTCCTTTTGGGGGAAAGTTGAAAAAATGTGTTTAAGGATTGGTTAGTTTATGAAGCTTGATGTGGTTTCTGTTATTTTAGGAGAGTTCATCGACAGTCATGATTTAGTCAATTTAATTATAGTACTCGGTAAAAGGTTTATTTTTAAGGCCAAAAACAAATATTCACTTAGTATTACTTTCTTTAAAACTTTTATTCAGTATTTTTTAACTTTAAAAAGATATATGGTTGAAAATGTTAATGATGCCAAAAAAACAAAAAACAAGATGGGAAGTCCTCTAAGGCTTATTTTGAAAATGTAATTGAATGTGAGTGTGAATGTTGTCTATCTGTGTTTGCCCTGCGATGAGATGGCGACTTGTCCAGGGTGTACCCCGCCTTCTGCCCGATTGTAGCTGAGATAGGCGCCAGCGCCCCCCGCGACCCCAAAAGGGAATAAGCGGTAGAAAATGGATGGATGGATTATGTTTACAGATATGCAACATCAACAATATATATGCTATCTTTTGTTGCGTTCCCTATTTTGAGTGTACAAAAATGAAGGTGTGTGTTACTGAGTCCGACCTGGACATAACTTGGACAAAATGACACAAATGCTTATTTTGAAACTGTAATTTTGTTTATAAATTATATGCAATCTGTTGTTTCCCTAATGTTTCAGTGTACATGGATGAAGGTGTGTGTTGCTGAGCCCGACCTGGTTTTAAAAACCCTTTAAACTAATCTGATTTCATTAACAACCTGGTCTGGTTAAGATAAGGTCCTTTTTTAAAAAAAAATAAAAAAAATAAGATAAATAAATAAAAAAACATTATTTTGGATAAAAAAAGAAAGTAAAACAATACAAAAAAAATTACATAAAAAATAGTAATTTATTAAAATGTTAGTAGACCAGCGGCACACACAATCATGTGTGCTTCAGGGACTGTGTCCCTTACAGACTGTGTTGTCTTTGTTGTGGGAGCCAGAATATTGGTAGTAGAAAGAAACAACTCCTTTTGTGTGAGTGGGTGTGGATGAGTGTGAATGGGGAAGGGAGGGTTTTTTTGGGGTTGATGCACTAATTGAAAGTGTATCTTGTTTGTTTTTTCTATGTTGATTTAATTTAAAAAAAAAAAATACGACTGGAATTGTTGCACAGGTGGCATCCTATGACAGTTCCACACTGGAAATCACTGAGCTGCTGAGAGCGGCCCATTCTTTCACAAATGATTGTAGAAACAGTCTCCATGCCTAAGTGCTTGATTTTATACACCTGTGGCTGGGCCAAGTGATTAGGACACCTGATTCTGATCATTTGGATGGGTGTCCAAATACTTTTGGCAATCTAGTGTATTCAACAGAGTACTCTCATCAGCCGCGGCATTAGTTTATCTGTTCAATCAAATACCATTCAGTACAAGAGTTCTATCAAAGAGTCCATATACATTATACTGATTGATTTGATTGACACTGTCTTGATTTTACTGTTACTTTATTAACCCTCAGCTTTGCTGTATTTTGGCCATCATTTTTGTTGTTACTCTATTATACAAGAATTTTCCTAGGAGGGTGTTTTTCATGGTAAATAAAAAAAAAAAAAATCTATGCCCAATTCTTTCACAGGAGCACAATAGACTTGCAATTATTCGACATTACTCCAAACACAAAGAAGACAAATCAGTGCTTCATTTTTTTAAAGAGCATTTCAATTTTGGACTCATGTTTTCTTCTTGAGTTTTATTTTGCTCAAATCTCTCAAGTCAACTACAGCCTTTAAAGAAAAATAACAAAACTGTAATGTTGTTTCTAATTAGGTTCATTTTATTGAAGGCATTTTGATTAAATGATGTCACACTTTTAAATTGGACTGGAACCTTGATTTACGAACATCAGGGTTCGTAAATAAAAAAGTTTGTATGGTGAACCAAATTTTTTAAAGAATATAAACATGAATAATGGGTTCCAGCTTCTGCAAAAGTCCATTATTTAATGAAAGTGTGTACTTTTTGAACACAATATAAAGTGATATACGGTACTGTATGAGGACGGGTACCGAATCTGGTATTTTTTCGGCACTGACTGAATCCCATTGGTACTGTTGGGCACTGATTTACGTAAAACCCAATGGTGCCATGTTACGATACCTAGGTTGTGTGAAATCACGCCCAATTGCCGATTGAGACGGCTCTTTGCACATTGGCACACGTTGATCACTCCAGCTGCACAGAGAGCGGACCCAGCCTAACTACCTATAGGTGGTGTTTTAATTTTCAATGCCAGAAAGAAATTGACTCAAAACACGCTGTAACGTAAGAAAAGTAAGACTCCACTTTTGCAAAAAATATTCTACAAACCCCGTTTCCATATGAATTGAGAAATCGTGTTGGATGTAAATATAAACAAAGTACATCCATCCATCCATTTTCTACCGCTCATTCCCTTTTTTGGGGTCGCGGGGGGCGCTGGCGCCTATCTCAGCTACAATCGGGCGGAAGGCGGTGTACACCCTGGACAAGTCGCCACCTCATCGCAGGGCCAACACAGATAGACAGACAACATTCACACTCACATTCACACACTAGGGACCATTTAGTGTTGCCAATCAACCTATCCCCAGGTGCATGTCTTTGGAAGTGGGAGGAAGCCGGAGTACCCGGAGGGAACCCACGCATTCACGTGGAGACCATACAAACTCCACACAGAAAGAACCCGAGCCTGGGATTGAACCGAGGACTGCAGGACCTTCGTATTGTGAGGCAGACGCACTAACCCCTCTGCCACCGTGAAGCTTAAACAAAATCCAATGATTTGCAAAACATTTTCAACCCATATTCAATTGAATATGCTACAAAGACAGCATATTTGAAGTTAAAACTGAAAAAATTGTTTTTTTTTTAAAATAATCATTAACTTTAGAATTTGATGCCAGCAACACCTGACAAAGAAGTTGGGAAATGTGGCAATAAATACTGATAAAGTTGAGGGACGCTCATCAAACACTTATTTGGAACATCCCACAGGTGTGCGGGCTAATTGGGAACAGGTGGGTGCCATGATTGGGTATAAAAGCAGCTCCCATGAAATGCTAATTAATTCACAAACAAGGATGGGGCGAGGGTCACCAATCCGTAAGCAAATTGTCGAACAGTTCTAGAACAACATTTCTCAACGAGCTATTGCAAGGAATTTAGGGATTTTACCATCTACGGTCCGTAAAATCATTAAAAGGTTCAGAAAATATGGAGAAATCACTACACGTAAGCGATGATATTACGGACCTTTGATCCCTCAGGCGGTACTGCACCAAAAACCGATGTCAGGGTGTAAAGGATATCACCACATGGGCTCAGGAACACTTCATAAAACCACTGTCAGTAACTACAGTTGTTCGCTACATCTGTAAGTGCAAGTTAAAACTCTACTATGCAAAGCAAAATCTATTTATCAACAACACCCAGGAACTCCGCCGACTCTGCTGGGCCCAAACTTATCTAAAATGGATTAATGCAAAGTGGTAAAGTGTTCTGTTGTCTGATAAGACCACATTTCAAATTATATTTGGAAACTGTAGACGTGGTGTCCTCCGAACAAAGAGGAAAATAACCATCAGGATTGTTATAGGCTCAAAGCTCAAAAGCCAGCATCTGTGATGGTATGGGGGTGTATTAGTGCCCAAGGCATGGGTAACTTACACATCTGTGAAGGCACCGTTAATGCTGAATGGTCCATTCAGGTTTTGGAGCAACATACGTTGTCATCCAAGCAACGTTATCATGGACGCCCCTGTTTATTTCAGCAAGACAATGCCAAGCCACGTGTTACAACAGCGTGGCTTCGTAGTAAAAGAGTGCGGGTACTTTCCGGGCCCGCCTGAAGTCCAGACATGTCTCCCATCGAAAATATGTGGCGCATTATGAAGTGCAAAATATGACAGCGGAGACCCCGGGCTGTTGAACGACTAAAGCTCTCCATAAAACAAGAATTGGAAATAATTCCACTTTCAAAGCTTCAACAATTAGTTTCCTCAGTTCCCAAACGTTTATTGAGTGTTGTTAAAAGAAAATGTGATGTAACACAGTGGTGAACATTCCCTTTCCCAACTACTTTGGCACGTGTTGCTGCCATAAAATTCTAAGTTAATCATTATTTGCAAAAAAAAAAAATAAAGATTATGATTTTGAACATCAAATATCTTGTCTTTGTAGTGCATTCAACTAAATTTGGGTTGAAAAGGATTTGCAAATCATTGTATTCCGTTTATATTTACATCTAACACAATTTCCCAACTCATATGGAAACGGGGTTTGTAGCTTGATGCTAATATAGATTGGTTTTGGTATTGCATTATACTGATTAGCTCTAGCGATTTTTACATGGCGATGGCAACACATCCTGTTTTGTTCAGAAAAGGGAAGGAGTCGACAATCACGGCAGAACTGCGGTATTTCAAGGTTTATTTTGAACCATTGATGAATATGTGACGTGTGTATGCTACTCCAAGTGTAATGAGTGTGACTATGTGTAATATTAATAATGTAAATGTTACCAAGGGTTGTTGTCAGAGCGTTGGTTGAAATCTTTCGTCGATTCACGAGGGGCAAGACGAAGAGTCAGTTCGTGGACAGGCAAGGGGTCGTTGACAGGAGCGAGGCAGCGTGGTCTGGGTCCGAGCAGGGAGGTCGTGGATCGAGGAGGGCAGTCAGGAATCCGGATGGATGTCAAATGATGAAGCTCGATCACAGAAGGCAGGGGAGTCACTGTGAATACACAAAGGGACATGAACCAGGGATACATGGAGAGAGAGAGAGAGCAAAGAAAAAGCAAGTAAACCATGGGGAAGGGAATGCCGGACGTGATGCTTACGGGAAGGTTAGTGTCGATTATTGATTGAGTGCAGGCTCGTTGCTGCGTGGGCATGCTACGTTCAGCACGAGCGGGGATGTGTCTGAGCATGCTGTCAGCGGAGGCAAGTCTTAGCGCATTGACTCCGCGTCATGGTACATCCAAATGTATCAATCAAAACTACAACTATGATGCACGTTACAATCCAACAAAACTACCCAACTTTTAGGGCACAACAAAAAAAACACACAATAAACTATACCTTACTGCCATTTAATGTCGTGGACCTGCAACTGTAATTACAACTTAATGTCGTATTTGCAAATGATAACATGATGATAATACAACAAAATATAACAACTGGATAGCAGTTATCAGAATCAGCAATTTTTTAAATATTGCAATAAAAAAAGATTGTATTATGAGAAACAATTGATATGATTAACTCACATAGAAAGACTAAAAAGTGGTATTGTTGGGTATCGATTCCGAGATACCAGAAATTGGTACCATATCGGTTTAAATGCGAACGGTAACCATCCTTAGTACTTTATATAAAACAAACTAGGGGGTAATGGATCAATGTTCTATTTATATATTTAAGCCATAACTACAACACTTATCATAATTGTCGTTGTATCCAGCCGCCCTGCCGACACGCACACACACACTCACTAGCCTTGTGGTGCACAAAAAAAAAATCCTTAACTTTAATAGCCAGTTTTGCTATCATTAGTAGGAATAAAACACATTAACAGACTCTATTATTTTGGTTCAACTTATTTTAGCCTACAGCTTGGGGGAAGGGAAGTAGGCAATGTCAACAATGTTATAGACACTTCCTGAATGTTGGAAACCACACATCGCTTGTCCATTGTAAAAAGATTTTAAAGAAAACCCTTAAAAAGTACACAAAGTAGCAATTAGCACAGTAGCTAACGAAAGCACTGCTGTGCTGACTGGACGAGCAGTAGAGAGCGCCCACAATGGATGTGCTGCCGGGCACAAAATGGGACAAAATAAGAGGATGAAACATTCGTACACTGACACAAGTTTTGTCTACCGGAGAATATTTTCATTCAATCTTTGATTCGTGAATTGAAAAATGTGTACAGTGAGAGGTTTGCAGGTAGTGTAGATTTACATAACATGTTTGATATTTTTTGTTTTGGACCGTTTTACAAATTTTAGCTTAAAAATAAGTAAAAAGGCAGTTGTATTCATGCAATAGTGCACTGCATCAAATTATATCTCTTATATTTTATATTTTGATGTGCCATGCAGATAAAATTTAGCCCACGGTATTCAAAACACCTAATAAAGGCAGCGCATTATCTAGTAAGTTCTGAGTTTTTCCAAATATAAGGCATTTAAATCTTTAATGATGTTGATTTTCAAATGTAATTCCATTCAAGGGTGTGTTTTCCTCTCTGTAATGATTGACATTTTATCATCCTAGCAAACCTTCACCTTCCACAACACACACATGCACTCTAGACAAAACCCTAAAACAATCACATTAACAATATAACACTATTAACTCTCATGGGATCCAGTGACATTTGAAACGCAATTATTTAATCTATAATACGTGCATCATGCCTTTTTCCTTACCAAAAAAAATCTAATACCCAATATAATGCTACAACTTTGCTCTTATTGTTTGTAATAATACGTTGGCATTATAGGGCGGAGGTATTGATTTTGGAAGCCAATGCATTTATTGCGGAGGTAAATGTTATTATTTTAATATTGGACTCATGCTAATTTAATAGAGCGTAACATAAACATCGGGGTGAGAGCCGCGGGGTTCTTTCTATCTCGGCTCAAACCCCCGCCCACCCCCGGCCGCCACCTTCACCCAGTATGGAGATTTATACAAGATACATTCTTCTGAGGTGATTTTAAAGCTTTAATGGGCGCTCTACAGTATAAACATATGTAATGTCTTATAAGGATTTAAAGTGGTCCGTATTACTTTTGAATTATTATTTTTATCCACTGGATTTAGGCAAATGGAAGGAGAATGTGAACAGTTAAAACAGGGGTGTCAAACTCATTTTAGATCGGGGGCCACATGGAGAAAAATCTACTCCCTAGTGGGTCGGGCTGGTAAAAGTACGGCACGGTAACTAAAGACAACTTCAAATTGTTTTCTTTGTTTAAAAACAGAACAAAAACATTCTGAAATTGTACAAATCAAAATGTTTAGTTTTTTTTGACACTTACATGTTGCGGTTAATGTATTCTCTCTTTATGTGTCGTTATTTATACTTTCTGGATAAATTATGTGATAATGTTCATCAATCAACTCATTGGTGTTAATTTTCAATCCATCAGAATAAAAAAATTATATCAACACCAAATTACAGTATGTTAATTATGTAGTTTGATCATTTTTATCGACTAGTGTACTAACATCATGTGGTTTATTTTGTACATATGTAGCATCATCTAATTGCTATTCCGACATCGAGTGGAAACATTTAGAACAGCGGTTTCTTTCATTCAAAAAAATTCAGGTTAATTCTTATACAAAGTACTTAGCAAACTCATCCTGCGGGCCGGATAAAACCTGTTCGCAGGCCTGACCCTTGGGCCGTAAGTTTGACACCCCTGTGTTAAAATACCAAAAGCAAGTAGGAAATGTGTAAAAACGCTATAAAGCGCACCCTGTTGCCTGTACTATTATATATTATATGTACGTCATAAATGTGAAAAAAGAACTACCTGTAAAGCTTTACACTGTTCTAGTTTTTTATTCTTTTTCTATACACCACTGTCGCTCTTTCCTCGTCCCCTTGCTTCCTGTTCCCATCATATTGGTTCTATGTATCAATATTTAATCCATTATTGAAAAAGTCAAGCATAAGCTGGGCTGCCTCAGCTGTTCAGCATGTATAGTGTGGCTAGGATCAAACGGTGAGGACCTTAGTCACTGCAGTCAAATGCAGCAAATGTGTTAAGGACTTCAACCAGTGCTTCAGCAAGTATCCCAGAGGCCAGGCCAGACTCTGGCATAAACACGCTATGCATTTTGTAGGGCTAGGGATATAATTATACGTTGTCTCAGCAAACTTTATTTAGTGGTGAGTCAACATGTCATTTGTTATAGTTTTATTTCAGTTTTGCAGCATCACGGCCGTGTCCATTCAAAAGCCCATAGAGGTAATTGCTAATTGAGCATCTCTTCGAAGGCCATCATCGTGACCGCGCTATTTCAGTTTATACTGTAGCTGAACCTTTTACCCAAAGACATCGCGTCTAGAGAACATTTGATTTTTGTTTTGTTTTTGGCCATTCCTTGCATGTTTGGTTACTTTTTTAAACAAATGTCCAATTGTCTTTGCAATTTTGCATTGGTATCATGGATTCAATAAAAATTACCTCATTAGCAATAACATGACAGAACACAAAAATATTAATGCCTATTGACTTTGATTTATGAATATTTCAGTTAAGCGCAGCTTACCATGAACTAAACTTAAATATGAACATAATAAAACCCTTCCAAAGCAGATTATAGGTTACCAGTGTTAGAAAATCACTTTTAAAAGTAATTACTCGTTACGTTGCTAAAAAAAGTAATTGAATTATTAACGGATCTTCTCTTTAAAAAAATCTAGTAATTACCTCGAAAAGTAACTAATGTGTTACTTTAAAAAAGTAACAGCAATTATCTGGCAGATGCAGTCTCTGTGCCGTTTTTATTCCCTCGAAGTAGCAGTGTGTGTTGTTTGCTGTGTGATTGTGCTCAATTTTATATCAAGTTGCTTTTAGTGTGGTGCTGGTTGTTGCTTCCATCCATCCATTTTCTACCGCTTGTCCATTTTGGGGTTGCGGGGGGGGGGGGGGGGGGGCTGGTGCCTATCTCAGCTACAATCAGGCGGAAGGTGCCGTACACCCTGGACAAGTCGCTACCTCATCGCAGGGCCAACACAGATAGACAGACATCATTCACACTCACATTCACACACTAGGGCCAATTTAGTGTTGCCAATCAACCTATCCCCAGGTGCATGTTTTTGGAGGTGGGAGGAAGCCGGAGTACCCGGAGGGAACTCATGCAGTCACGGGGAGAACATGCAAACTCCACACAGAAAGATCCCGAGCTTGGGATTGAACTCAGGACTACTCAAGACCTTCGTATTGTAAGGCAGACGCACTAACCCCTCTGCCACCGTGCTGCCCGGTTGTTGCTTTCATTAGCTAAAATATATTTCCGGCATTGAACTTGCTGTGCTTCGTTACATCAAACGCCTTTCTAACCGCGTTGTAATAGTACATACAAGAAAATAAATAAATCACTCGTTATTAGCAATGTGAGTTATCGTTATTATATACCGCCATTATTTGGAACACTGCAGGTTACAAGAGCTCCCCCCGGCTGTGAACACGAGCCATACACGCACAATGACTAGGTGTAGGGTTAAGCTATAACATTTCATCCTAAAATTTCGAATTGATTTGTGTCATGTCTGTTGATCATGTTTTTGTTTGGCCATGTGCTGTTTGACCTTTGGACTCTTTTAAGTTCCTGTTTTTTTTTAACTTCCTTGTTTTGTCGCCATGGTTAATCATTGTGTTCACCTGTCTCTGATTAGTGCTCGCCCGCTCACCTGCTTCCCGAGCACTAATCAGAGGCAGTATTTAAGCTCGTCTTTGCTAGTCAGTCGCTCTGGCGTCATTGTATTCTTTTCTTGCTTTGTGCTGACTTGTTTCATGCCCTGCCAGTGTTTCATGCTTCATGCCATGCCAAGTAAGTTTTTATTTATTCATGTCATACTTAGCGATTTTTGTTTCTTGTCCATAGTTAGGTCTAAGTTGTGTGTTCGCCTCGAAAGTTGTGTTCCTCTTTTTGGTGAAGATTAAATCATGTTTATACCTGCATGCCATGCTTTCCTGGGAGAACGACCCCGCAGCAAGCTGAATGACGCCAGCATTCAGTTCCGGACATTGAGGTAACAGACCAAGATTTTTTTTTTTTCTGAACTCAGGTGGGGAAAAATGAAAAGCCTTGTGGACAATTTAAAGGAGAGGATATTGGGTTTCACTATGTAAAATGCGCTTTGAGTCACTAGAGAAAAGCGCTGTATAAACATAAGAGAAAATAAATATGCTTTTTTCTTTTAAATAGTGGACGGTGTACAGAGGATGTTTGTCAACAATATGATTGATTAATATGGTACAGTCACCCATACTGTCTGCCTTAAAGCATTTAATTTCTGACACATCCGGACTTGAATGGAAATACCCCAGTTGGATGCCACTCCAGCCCGTTGCGTCCATCTTCAGTCTCTTGGCCGTGACTGCCGTTCAGATCAACATTGCCCACTTTTACTAATAGACCAGGAGACCCTGGCCTTGCTGTTGTTACCATGGCAACTGACCTATTTGCCTGCAACATGTAATAGTGAGAGTGAAGGAGCTTAGGAGAAACCAAGCCAGGGGGGGTCATGCAGACGGTCGGCCAGGTGTGGTCGTTAGGAAGGAAAGTCCTGCTCGTGCTCAGCATCTTGGATTCTGCCTCCACCTGGGTCACGCACCTTCTTCCGAAGTGACACTGAAATGAAACAAGCTGCATCTTCCTGTGGTTTTACCTGCTTCATCTGAGGGGCCATGTTTTCCTTCCAAAACCATGTGACTCACAGCAGGGCTGGACCGTCATGTCAAAAATAATCATCACAATTATTGTGTGACTGCCCAAGCATTCACACATGGAAGATTCTCAACCAAAAAACATAATTAATTACGTGCCTGCTGCAGTGCAAGCGCCCATTCACCACTACAGATGTTAGCATGCTAACACTTTGAAGATGGTGCCGAGTGTCTGAATCTGTGAGTTTTAGGTGTAACTGTACAAAATGAGCTACAGAGCTTGCCTAAAAGGTTAGTATGCTATCATTAAAGTGTTAACTTTTTATTTTGCTAAATGTAATCTTAATTTCTCTAATTCCCCAGCTATACACCTTAGAGCAGGGGTGTCAAATGTACAGCCAAGAGCCGGATCAGGCCCGCGAACAGGTTTTATCCGGCCCGCGTGATGAGTTTGGTAAGTGTAAAAATATACCTGAAATTTTGAATGAAAGACACCGCTGGTTTGAATCTGTTCACTAGATGTCGCAATAGAAAATATTTGTATCATTGTAGATGATGCTACTTATGTTCAAAATAAACCAAATGATGCTAGTACATCAGTCGAGGAAAACGACCAAACTAAATAAATGACATACTGTAATTTGATTTTGATCTCATTTATTTTGGTATTGATTTCTTATCTTGATGGATTGAAAATTAGCACCAATGAGTTAGTTGACTGATGAACATTATCACATAATTTATTCAGAAAATATAAATAACGACAAATAAAGATTAACAAGAACATTATGATTTGTACATTTTCAGAATAAGCTTTTTCTATATTTAAACAAAGAAGAAAATCTGAAGTTTGGCTTTATTTACAAGTTATCGTAATGTGATTTTACCAGTCCGGCCCACTTTGGAGTAGATTTTTCTCCATGTGGCCTCCGATCTAAAATAAGTTTGACACCCCTGCCTGAGAGACATATAACTTGGTATGTGAGACAAGCTAACTATTATCATGCTTACGTTAGCTTGCTATCATGCTAACATTAGTATGCTAGAACGTTAGCTTGGTATGTGACACTTGTTAACTTTTAGCATGCAAACAATAGCATGCTAGCTTGCCAACTTAAGCATGATTACTGTTTCACCTAATTTTACACTTTTTTTCTCTATTTTCCAAGTTAACATCTTACAGCCGTGTTACTTGAAATGTGAGACATGCTAACTGTTAGCATGCCAAATTTAGCATACATGCTAAGTGTTAGCATTTTAATGTGCGCATGCTAACACTGTAGGCTAGCTGTGTAGCTCATTTTGCACAGTTACAACTAAAACTCAGAGTCAGACACTTGGCAACATCAAACACCACCAAAGCACGGCGGTTTCCGGCAACCCCCGGCCAGAGGTCCAGGGCACATATAGCAGACCCATCCAAACTTCTGCGGGAATTTTCTCGTAATTGTTATTCCACCACAAAAGTTTGGTGCGCTCCACAAGCCACAGTTTATATCCGATCAGAACTGTTCAAGTATTGAAATGTTCAGCTCGACCGGGAATCGGGAGCTCCTCCGAAGAAATAAAAAAATATATATTGTCAATCGCAAGAATTCACGATTATCCGGGTCATTTTGCCTATTGAAAATGAATGGGCCACTTTTTGAACTTGCACAATTCCCACATTTCTCTCAACTGATTCGAACCATTCCACCATCTACCCACTCCATTCACCTTGGACAATCAAACTACCGTTCCAAGTAAAAAAAAAAAATCCAGGAATTCATGATTCCATGATTATTTTCACCTCTTCCCTGAAAGTTTTCAATTCCAACACCAACCCTTACATATCATCCAGGACAGGGATCAGCAACCTGCGGCGCTCTTTCGGAGATGTGTGGAAATGGAAAAAGAGGTAGAAAAAAATAAAAATTTAATTTTTTATTTTCTGTAGGAGAACAAACATGACACAAATATTCCTAATTTTTAGAAATCCTACTCTTTCTATTGAACATGCTTCACTGATGAGAGTATTTGTCGAGGACCGTCTTGTCCTACTAATTTTAGCAATCCTTGATCCTAGTAAAATAAAAAATAAATACATTTAGTTTTTCTATTTTATTTTTTTAAATCTTTTTTTTTTTTTACCTTTACACCAATTTTTCCACCATAGTGTGTGATTTTTGTGTCATTAATAAAATGTTTGATGAAATGCAAAAACCCTTACATTTATTGGTGCAATGCATATTTAGAGGATTTTGAGCAGTATTTTAACTCAAAGCAAAATAATTTTGTAAATGTATCTATAAGGGTTTTAATTACATAATGCTCGTGTAAAGTACTTTTTTGAAACCTTTATTTTGTTAGCACAGTTAGACAGGATGTGTCGCACAGTTCTGTTATTGTTGATGGGGGGAAGTGTGCTGTTGTTCTGAGCTTGACGAGTGTGGAGACAACTTGAGGCCGTATAAAAAAAAAAAAAGAGAGCCTCTCAAGTTGCGGCTCCAGTCTTGTTTGTACATTGATCTTACATTAATGATGTCGTTCACAACAACACTAGCAGATGAGATGTGTTGTGGTTGTATGGATCTTTCTTGCTAGCTATTTGTAGTTTACACATTGTTTTGTTCCCAGACACATAATTTTCCCAAACAAATATTCCTTCTTCTCACAATAAAATAATTTGTCTCACATTTCAATTTCCGTGATATTCTGCGTTTAACAGCGCTTTCCATTTCATTGGCCAATTCTCTGTCTCCGCCCACAGTTGCTTTAACGCAGAAAAGGATTCTTTTTTTTTATTGAGTTCAGTGAATATGGATTAGTATGTAGAATATTATGATCCAAATAAGTGTTTGATGAGCATTCCTCAACTTTCTCAGTCTTTTTTGTCACTTGTCCCAGCATTTTTGAAACATGTTGCAGGCATGAAATTCCAAATGAGCTAATATTTGCAAAAAATAACAAGATTTTCCAGTTTGAACGTTAAGTATCTTGTCTTTTCAGTCTATTCAATTAAATATAGGTTGAAAAGGATTTGCAAATCATTGTATTCTGTTTTAATTTACCATTTACACAACGTGCCAACTTTACTGGTTTTTGGTTTGTACAATAGAAAAAAAGACTTCCTCGGTGTTCGATCTTATAATAATAATGTTAACAGTATTGATTTGGCATACTACCACTGTGTCAAATAAAAAGTAACAACAATGGTGAGATCCAAACTTCTGGTAGATGTGCCCTTTTTTTACTCATTTTCTCCTCTTTTGTTTCACGGTTACAAGCTCAGGGATTTGCATGCGTGCATTTTTTTTTTTGGATCAAGAGAAGCAATCATCGTAATCAAAATTCAATGAATTGTCATATTAATATCTCTTAGCCTCATAAACACACAAGCACTTACACGTGCAGTGCACACATGTCTGCACCACAAGAGGTGCCCCATTCCCACCTTGCCGTATGCCTCGCAGTGACACTTGGATGACACCAGCAACAGGATTATAAGAGCTTATATACAAAGCCACGAGATTTAGTAAAGGAGGCCCGACACAGAGTGTAAACGCTAATTAAGGCTAAATGATGTGATTCAATTACACAGAATGTGACTAAATTTCAGGTGTAGGTCCTTTAAAATCCTTAGAATTAAAACGTTTAGTTCTGTGCAAGAGATTTAGATGTGTTGTTCTAGTAACTAGATCAGGAGTTGTTAAACCAAAATGTTGAAAGAGCCATATTGGACCACAAAAACAAACAAAAAAATCTGTCTGGTGCCGCAAAAAATTAAAAGCTTTATATAAGTGTTATAATGAAGGCAACACATGATGTAAGTGTCTATATTAGCTATAATAACCTATTATCAAAATTACTTTAAAAGTCTTGTATAAGTCTTATAATGAAGGCAACACATGATGTAGGTGTCAATATTAACTATATTAGCCCTCTAACAAAATGACTTTAAAAGTTTTATATAAATGTTATAATGGAGGCAACACATGATGTAAGTGTCTATATTAGCAATATTAGCCTACTATCAAAGCCTGACACAAATCTTTCTTGACAGAAATTTTGTATTTTATTTGTATTCTACACATTTTTGCAACATTAGAACATTTTAGCAAAATGGAGGCTTCTCACAGGATGAGATAACTCTTGGAAATTACTGGCTTTTAATGGCCAAAGGTATAAATGTGTGTGTCCGAGTTTAAGGAAAGGGCAGGCTGTCTTCTTCTAATGGATTTATCACACATTTGCAAGCTGGGTAACGTTTGCTGTGGTCTGGAACAACATGGCAAACAAACAACTATTAGAAATGCAGCCAATATTACATACAGATAATGTGTCATGAAACATACAGATATAAATTAGATACACAGAAGAGATAAATAAAGGAAAATAAGTTAGCTCAAATATACCTACAAATGAGGCATAATGGTGCAATATGTACATACAGCTAGTCTAAATAGCATGTTAGCATCGATTAGCTTGCAGTCATGCAGTGACCAAATATGCCTGATTAAATATTAAAGTACCACTGATAGTCACACACACACACTAGGTGTGATGAAGTTATTCTCTGTATTTGACCCATCCCCTCATTCCACCACCTGGAAGTTGAGTGGAGCAGTGAGCAGTAGTGGCCTTGGAAGGGGATTGTTCAAATGCAGAGGACAAATGTCACCACACCTAGTTTGTGTGTGACTATCATTGGTACTTTAACTTGAACTTTTATAGACTTTGGTATGACTCGGCTGGTGTTTGACCTACCAATCTCAGGGTGGACACTGACCACAAGGCCACTGAGCAGGTTATTAGCACTTCAACAACTCAATAACATCAACAAAGCTCACTTTTGCGCATTCACGCACAGCGTAACACATTTGGTGGACAAATATGAGACAAAGAAGGAGTGGCATACAACACGTCTTTCTGGGGGCAGCGTCGGAGAAAGTTGGACATGTAAACAAACTACGATGAGTTCAAAAATCGCTGAAATGAGAAGGACAAGACGGTGCTCGCCAAATACTTTCTCAATCAATCAATCAATCAATCAATCAATCAATCAATCAACCAATCAATCAATCAATCAATCAATCAATCAATCAATCAATCAATCACAAGTGTCTCAAAGGGCTGCACAAGCCACAGCGACATCCTCTGCTCAGATCCCACATCAGGGCAAGAAAAAACTCAACCCAATGGGATGACAATGAGAAACTTTGGAGGGGACCGCAGATATGGGGACCCCCCCCCCCCCAGAGTCCAGTCCGTAGTGGATCTAACATAATATTGTGAGAGTCTAGTCCATAGTGGGGCCAGGAGGGGATCATCTTGAGTGGAGACAAGTCAGCAGCACAGATATGTCCCCAACTGATGCACAGATGAGAGGTCCACCCTGAGTCCCGACTTTGGACAGCTAGTGCCTCATCTGTGGTCACTGAATCTGTGCTCCCCCTCTCCTTTGTGGAGAAGGGGGCAGAGCAGAAAAGAAACGGAAGATCAACTGGTCTAAAAGGTGGGTCTATTCAAAGGCTTCATCAGTGAAGCATGTTCAATACAAACTGGGATCCTTTCGGTCATAACCCAAAGCTCATGATCATAGGTGGGGATAGGAACGTAGATGGATCGGTAAATTGAGAGCTTTGCCTTCCGGCTCAGCTCTTTCTTCACCACAATGCATTGATACACCGTCCGCATTACCGAGGACACCGCACCGATCCGCCAGTCGATCTCGCGATCCACTCTTCCCTCACTCGTAAACGAGACTCCTATGTACTTGAACTCCTCCACTTGGGGCAGGGTCTCCTACCCAACCCGGAGATGGCACTCCATCCTTTTCTGGGTGAGAACCATGGACGCCTTGACTGCGCCTAGAAATTCTGTCCATAAAAGTTATAAACAGAATCGGTGAGAAAGGATAGCCTTGGCGGAGTCCAACCCTCACTGGAAACCTGTCTGACTTACTGCCGGCAATGTGGACCATGCTCTGACACTGATCGTACAGGGATCGAACCGCCACAATCAGACAGTCCGATACCCCATACTCTCTGAGCGCTTTCCGCAGGACTTCCCGAGGGACAAGGTCGAAGGCCTTCTCCAAGTCCACAAAGCACATGTAGACTGGTTGGGCAAACTCCCATGCACCCTCAAGGACCCTGCCGAGAGTATAGAGAGCTGGTCCAGAGTTCCACGAACAGGATAAAAACCACACTGTGTCTCCTGTATCTGAGGTTCGACTATCCTGCGTAGCCTCCTCTCCAGTACACCTGAATAATCCTTACCAGGAAGGCTGAGGAGTGTGATCCCATGATAGTTGGAAATCACCCTCCGGTTCCCCTTCTTAAAAGAAGAACCAGCACCCCGGTCTGCCAATCCATAGGTACCTCCTCCGATGTCCACGCGATGCTGCTGAGTCTTGTCAACCAAGACAGCCCCAGAGCATCCAGAGCCTTAAGGAACTCCGGGCGGACCTCATCCACCCTCGGAGCCTTGCCACCGAGGAGCTTTTTAACTACTTAGGCAACCTCAGCCCCAGAAATAGGAGAGCCCACCATAGATTCCCCAGGCACTGCTTCCTCATAGGAAGACGTGATGGTGGGATTGAGGAGATCTTCGAAGTATTCCTTCCACCGATCCACAACATCCGCAGTCGAGGTCAGCAGAACACCATACACGGTGTTGACAGTGCACTGCTTCCCCTTCCTGAGGTGGCGGATGGTGTTTCAGAATCGGTTCAAAGCCGTCCGGAAGTCGTTTTCCATGGCTTCCCCGAACACCTCCAATGTCCGAGTTTTTGCCTCCGCGACTGTTGAAGCTGCACACTGCTTGGCCTGTCGGTACCTGTCCACTGCCTCTGGAGTCCTATGAGTCAAAAGAACCCGATAGGACTCCTTCTTCAGCTTGACGGCATCCCTCACCACCGGTGTTCACCAACGGGTTCTAGGATTACCGCCATGACAGGCACCAACTACCTTGCGGCCACAGCTACAATCAGCCGCCTCGACATTAGAGGTGTGAAACATGGTCCACTGGGACTCAATGTCCAGCACCTCCCTCATGACATGTTCAAAGTTCTTCCGGAGGTGGGAATTGAAACTCTCTCAGACAGGAGACTCTGCCAGACGTTCCCAGCAGACCCTCACAATGCGTTTGGGCCTGCCGGGTCTGTCCGGCATCCTCCCCCACCATCGCCGCCAACTCACCACCAGGTGGTGATCGGTAGAAAGTTCCGCCCCTCGCTTCACCCGAGTGTCCAAAACATGAGGCCGCAAATCCGATGACAGAACTACAAAGTCGATCATGGAACTGCGGCCTAGGGTGTCCTGGTGCCAAGTGCACATATGGACACCCTTATGTTTGAACATGGTGTTTGTTATGGACAAACTGTGACGAGCACAGAAGTCCAATAACAAAACACCATTCGGGTTCAGATCCGGACGGCCATTCTTTCCAATCACGCCCTCTACAGGTTTCACTGTCGCTGCCAACATGAGCGTTGAAGTCCCCCAGTAGGACAAGGGAATCACTCGGGGGAGCACTTTCCAGTACTCCAGCGAGGTGACGTTCCACGTCCCAAGAGCTGGCTTCTGTAGCCGAGGATCAGACAGCCAAGTGCCCTTCCTTTGGGTGCTGCCCAGCTCACAATGCACCCGACCTCTATGGCCCCTGCCATGGGTGGTGAGCCCATTGGAGGGGTGACCCACGTTGCCTCTTCGGGCTGTGCCCGGCCAGCGCTCGCCATCATGCTCCACCTCCGGGCCTGGCTCGAGAGCGGGGCCCCGGTGACCCGCATCCGGGCAAGGGAAATCCGGGTCCTCGATCTGTCTTCTTCATAGAGGTCTTTGAGCTGTTCTTTGTCTGATCCCTCACCTAGGACCTGTTTGTTTTGGGAGACCCTACCAGGGGGCGTGAAAGCCCCTGGACAACATAGCTCCTAGCAGGGGCGGTTCTAGGCATGCTTATGTGAGGGGGCAGTCATAAATGTGAAGGGGGCATCATGTGTACACATCATGCTCCAGCACTTTTTTTTCTGTGCTTATAGTAACGATGCTTCTTCATTGAAATGGGTCTTTAGCAATGTGTCCAACCCTCTACCTCAGACCTGTCCAACTTGGGTGTGCCACCTGAAAACTAGGCTCCTGCTGGTATAGCTCTTACGGTCACTGAGGACCGCAAACCCCCTGACCACAATAAGGCGGCAATCCCTCATAGGGGGGAAACTGAAAAATAAAAATAAATGAATAAAATAAAATAAAACATCCTTCATCAAGATTTTATCAACCAACAACATAACATTTATCCTAACTGGATGGCCTAACTCTCAAATAAATTTTGACCTAAAGTAGGACTTCACACACTACAGTCAATATTTACAAAACTGAAAGGTAGTCTGATGAATAATGATAAAAAAATAATCTCAAACTAATTTATAAAACAGAACATGGCCACTCATCTGGGCACAAAATTCATTCACTCCAATGTATGTGTGTTGCCCACTTGCTTGTAAATTGGTGAAAACGGCAGTGTTTTTGTTTTTAGGTGTCTTGGTCATATCAAATGAAACTTATAATTTGTTTATTGCAAAATGTAGATACAAACATTAAAGGTTGACTATGTAGAATTACAAGAAAAACAACAGAAAAAGAATTCCAGCAGTCGATTGCCAGACCGTTGCTAAGTAAAACGGGCCGTTGCTAGGGACTCCGCTCTGAACAGAGGACAGCAGAGGAAGACTGCTAAGCAGGATATATACCTTATGTTTCATTTTTACCCTCATTAACAGCATCATAAATGACTTGTAGCTTGTTACAGGGACAGTGGAGGCTCTCTGCCTTCCAAACCACTGCTGCTCAGAGCCTCCGCTGTCACTGCTCTCGTCAAGTTGTTAAAAAAAAAAAAAAAAAAGGAACTCCGTAGCACCGAAAGTCCGACACGATAAACGTGTTTATGACAGATAAGACTACACAAATACACCCATCCTAACAAGTATATGATAAATGTAGACAACTTTTCCTTTTCTTTTACTTTCATACTGCAACAGTGATTGGATGTTTACTGACGGCTGAGGGGTGTGTGCGGGTGTGTGTCTGCTGCGCAGCCTGTGGAATGGTGAATACACGCACAGCGGAGGGAGGGATGAGAGGGAAGCCAACACTGCTATATCGTGTGTGTCCCTTTTTCGGCAGATTTTTCCGCTAGTGCAGATAATTTTGTCAACTTTTAATGTAGTAATTTTGTGAGTTTATTAAAATTTGCTTTCTCAAATTTTGATTTGAGGGGGCAAGACATTTATTTAAGGGGGCTCTGCCCCCTCTTGCCCCTGCGTAGAGCCGGCCATGGCTCCTAGGATCATTGGGACACTCAAACTCCTGTACCACGGTAAGGTGGCAGCTCAGAGAGCGTCAATTATGTCACATTAAATATTCCACTTTGAGATATTCTTTGGGAACAATGTTGCATATTTTGTGTTTTCCATATAAAAAACTGAGCTGTTATTTTTAAAGAAGGGCCAAAAACAAACAAACAAAAAACATAAAAAACAATAAAACTTATAATTGACGGATACATTTGAAGTTGATCTTGAGATTATTGTGTTGAAAGTAAACAGTAAAAAAAATATATAAGTTACTTTTTAACACTTTATCGAGTTGGACCCTTTTGCATCCCCAGTAATTTTAGTGGGATATTTTATGTATCATTGCTCAAAAAAACACAAGGAATTAAAATCAATGTTGTAATGAATTATGGACCTTTTTAAGGCTCCAATTGTTATAAAATCTGAAATATTCCAGTTTTAAATTTTATTGGGGAAAAATATTGCATATTTTCAGTTTTTTCCATAAAAAAACAAGGTTTTCTTTGACAAAAAGGGCATACAACTTAAATCTTTAATACCTTTATATTGACAGATAGACCTAATGTTGATATAGAGATTTAAACCTTAAATAATAATATCAATAATAACAATAATACTAAATAATGACACAATTCTTTTTTTATTTTTATTTTTTTTATACCAAAACCCTTTAGGGCAGGGGTAGGGAACCTATGGCTCTAGAGCCAGATGTGGCTCTTTTGATGACTGCATCTGGCTCTCAGATAAATCTTAGCTGACATTGCTTAATTCCGCTGGTAATCACAGTGTTAAAAATAACGTTGAAATTATAAAACATTCTCATGCATTTTAATCCAACCATCCATTTTCTATCGCACCTGTTCAAGAAGTTGCATCAATGGTAAGAAGTATTATATTTATTATTGGTTAACTTTAGAATAACCATGTTATTAAAAATAATAAGAGACTTATTATACTCTAAAAATGTTGGTCTTACCCAAAAATGCACGCATTTAGTTGTATTCATCCATCCATCCATCCACCCATTCATTTATTTTCTATCGCTTATTCCCTTTGGGGTCGTGGGGGGCGCTGGTGCCTATCTCAGCTACAATAGGGCGGAAGGTGGGGTACACCCTGGACAAGTCGCCACCTATGGCTCTCACGGATATGCATTTTGAAATATCTGGCTTTCATGGCTCTCTCAGCCAAAAAGGTTCCCGACCCCTGCTTTAGGGTCCCCGGGATCAAGCCTGAGTGGAGGCAAAAATCTATACATATATTTTTATACATATATTGTTTTGTTTTATTTTAAATAACAAATATCAAAATGGCCCTCACTTGCTTTGATTTTTCAGTGTTCCGCCCTTAGTGGAAAAAGTTTGGACAACCCTGGATTACTCGAACAAACCACTTGATAGATTCCTCGATTAAAGTTCAAGTTAAAGCTAAAGTACCACTGATAGTCACACACACACACTAGGTGTGGTGAAATTACCCTCTGCATTTGACCCATCTCCTTTTTCCACCCCATGGGAGGTGAGAGGAGCAGTGAGCAGCAGCGGTGGCCATGCTCGGGAATCATGTTGATGATTTAACCCCCAATTCCAACCCTCGATGCTGAGTGCCAGGCAGGGCGGTAATGGTGATTACTAAAATAATCCATAGCTGCATCCCTACATATTAGGAAGTGAGAGAGCCTTCCAATAAGTGTGATCTATGACTGAAATCACAAACAAAAAACCTAGAGAATCCGAAATCACAAGTAAGAGGGCAAATAAAAAAATAAAACTACAATAAACCGCTATCGACTGTCCTTCCTGTAAACTTACAGAAACTTGCTTAACCTAAAACTACATTGAATGGAAACATAATTACTGTAATATGATTGGTAATCAATGAATGTCTATTACTGATCATTGAGACAACATACTGGGTCAAGAGTAGCAAGACAGGCATTATGTGTCGATCTAGACTTGCCAGTAAAACACAATACAAAGAGTTACATGCCATTGAAATACTCTTTTTGTGAGCAATTTTCTTTTCTTCTATCACCACGACATTGCGCCGGGAGACAGGTTTGCCCTGCCTAAACCTTGACATTGGAACGCATTAAGCGACTTTTTTTTTTCATATTGAAATGTCAAGACAAGTAGCAGATAAGGATAAAAGCGCTTTGCCATTCAAAGGGTGGGGTGATTGTTGGAGTGAGAAATAAAAAGACATGACTTGCTGTTGCCGTTTCCCTCGCTCCCTGTCCTTATTATCCTCGTTTGATGCTTTGGGGAGACAAATGAACTTCAGGTGCCTTGAAATCTCTTAATGAACTCTTTCTTACCCCACCCTGCCCACTTTGAGCTGGCACACGGCAGCACTTGCTGCCACTTGTCTTTGGCGTGGGAGTGACTGCAAGGGTCCGCACACCCGAGTGGAGGGCGCACACACAGTGTGCTGCTGTGGGTCCACGTGGAACACAGTGCAGGTTCAGACCATGTTCAACTGCATACCACCCAGCAAACAAAGCATCAAATTAACTCAAAATGAACTGAAGATAAGGACGTCTTTTGGTTGACAGAGGCAAGGAAATACTCTCTTGGAGGAAGAAACCCTGAGACATAGAGAAGAAAGAGGACTAATACCGTATTTCCTTGAATTGCCGCAGGGCATATAGTATGCGCCTGCCTTGAATTACTGCCGGGTCAAACTCGCTTCGCAAAATAATTAGTGCATGCTTAGTATTACCGCCTGGTCAAACTCGTGAACTCACGAGTGATACTTCCCCTGTCATCATTTTCAAAATGGAGGAGGCTGATTTCAATACCGGTAATTTGAAATTGCATAAAGGGAAGAAGATTAAGAGCTATTCAGTAGGATTTAAGGTCCAAGCTTACATCACACTCAAATTTGTACTGCATGCCTTTGGTAAGTGCCGGAGTGAGAAGAGGTTTTAAAATAATTAGCGCATGCTTACTTTTACCGCATGCCTTTGGTAAGCGCAGGAGTGGGAAGAGGTTTTAAATTAATTAGCGCCCCGGCGGCAATTCAAGGAAATACGGTAAGTAGAGGAGTGTGGAGTTATTTGATGCTAAAGTTAGTTCAGTGCAAGACTAACTTTAGCACTGAACTAATGTTTGATAAATAAACTTTAGTTTATTTATCAAACTTTATTATTTGATCAAGTTTATTTAATAAATACACTTTATTAAATAATAAAGTTTAATTATTTAATGAATAATTGCACTTGATTATTTATTAAATGTTAAAATTGTATTAAATATTAAAACTATTTAATATCCATTCATTTTCTAGCACTTTTCCCTTTTGGGGTCATCAAATGAAGTTTATTATTTAATATAGTTTATTTAATAAATACGGTTTATTATTTGATAAAGTTTATTTAATAAATAAAGTTTATTATTTAATCAAGTTTATTTAATAAATAAACTTTATTAAGTAATAAATAAGTAATCACTATTTATTAAGTCATAAATGAAGTTTAATAAATCAACTTTAGTTCATGTATTAAACTTTATTAAATTAATTGTATTATCAATCCGTTTTCGACTACTTGTCAGTTTTGGGGTTAATAAATAAAGTTCTATAAATAAACTTTAGTTTATTTCCATCCATCCCTCTTTGTTCGCTTATCCAAGGTTGGGTCGTGGGGGCAGCAGCCTAAGCAGGGAAGCCCAGACTTCCCTCTCCCCAGCCATTTTGTCCAGCTCTTCCTGGGGGATCCCGAGGCGTTCCCAGGCCAGACGGGAGACATAGTCTACCCAACGTGTCCTGGGTCTTCCCCGTGGCCTCCTACCGGTTGGACGTGCCCTAAACACCTCCCGAGGGAGGCGTTCGGGTGGCATCCTGACCAGATACCCAGACCACCTCATCTGGCTCCTCTTGATGCGGTGGTTTAGTTCATTTATTAAATTTTATTAAATACATTCTATTATTTAATAATGTTTATTTGATAAATAAACTTTCTTAAAAATATATGTTTAATTATTTAATACATAATTAAACGTTATTATTTATTACATATTTTAATATTGATTAAATATTGGAACTTTATTAAATATTAGAACTTTATTAAATATTAAAACTTTATTTAATATCCATCCATCCATTTTCTACCACCTGCCCCTTTTAGGGCTAATAAATAACGTTTATTAAATCAACTTAATTTAATAAAGTTTGTCCAGGGTGTACACCGCCTTCCGCCTGATTGTAGCTGAGATAGGCGCCAGCGCCCCCCGCGATCCCAAAAGGGAATAAGCGGTAGAAAATGGATGGATGGATATTACACAAACTTTATTTAATAAACGTTTTTAAACTTTATTAAATAAAGTTGAATACACTTTATTTCCATCTTTTTTCTACTGCTTGTCCCGTTGGGGGTCACGGGGGGTGCTGGAGCCTATCTCAGCTGCATTTGGGCGGAAGGCGAGGTACACCCTGGACAAGTTGCCACCTCATCACAGGGCCGATACACAGGGTCGGTAACCTTTACCACTCAAAGAGCCATTTTGACCCGTTTCACAAAATAAAGAAAATAATGCGAGCCACAAGACTCTTGAAATTTATAATGAAATAACACTACATAGTTGTTTTTTTTTTTGCTTTGTGCTATGTATAAACCAGGGGTCTCAGACACGCGGCCCGCAATTAAATATGAAGATTTGATGATAGTGCGGCCAGTGAGTCTTATATAAATCCCCCTTTTTAGCATCACGCATACAACTCCTCCCGATTTATCCGTGAGACTCGCGGATTAGAGAGTGACTATTCCCTGGGACGTCTGCTGAGTAACACCCAATCAACAAAAATAAGGGTGTGCTACGATGGCACTGTCTTTAATGCCCTCCACAATTTGTAAAAACGGGTTACCAGCCAGTTCACGCGTTGTATGTGGTTTCTGCAGACGCACACATGTGACTGCAAGGCATTCTTGTTCAACAGCCATACAGGTCATAATAAGGGTGCCAGTTTAAACAACTTTAACACTGTTACAAATATGCGCCACACTGTGAACCCACACCTAACAAGAATGACAAATATATTTCGGGACACAACATAAACGCAACATAACAAATACCCAGAATCCTGTGCAAACCCTAACTCTTCCAGGCTACATTATACACCCCGCTAGCCCCAACCCCCGCCCCCTCCTGATTCGGTTGAGGTGGGCAGGGTTGAGGGGGGGCGGGGCTTGGTGCATAATGTAGCCTGGAAGAGTCAGGGTTGCATGGGTGTTCAGTTTTTTCCGTATTGGCCCTCTGAATAGGGGTCGTCACTCAGCATGAAAGGAATTACTCGCTGTGCACTTGTTGCTTGTTTTATTTGGTACTGCAACAGCAGCAGCAGCAGCAGTAGTAACCTAAAAGTAAACATGAACACAACAAAACAATGTATCTTGAACCATCATAATGTAAATAATAGACATGAAATAATCAACTGAACCATATCGTTGTCAACCATGATATGACATATTATCAATCACTGTGATTTTTTCCTAACTTATTAATTTTAGCATTACATTTTATCATCACCATTAATTTATGTCATATAATGTTTTAAATGTGATCAGAATTATTTATAATGTCGCCATGATTCATGGACAAGCATACTAAAACAAAACATAAAACACAGGCGCTCTGTTACACATATAAGTAGGACTACATTAAAGAACTACAAATCCCATCAGCCAAACCAGGAAGTAAAGTGCCGGTATTTTCAAACTCAAGCCGTACCAGAGAATAAACCTACAATCACTCAAATTCAGTGACAACACTGTAATACAACAGATTTCAATACACACATTAATTACTGTGGTTGTACTCCTTAACTTAATAATATCGCTGATGTTGTTCAAAAGCTAAAACAGTGAGTGTTTGCTCTGGCTGTCAAACAACCAGCCAGCCGCACAACAAGCGCCGCGGACTTAGCGAACACACAACAAACAAAAAAGAATGGAACGAACAAGCATGGACTTCAAACAATAGTTCAGCTGATCTAACCAAGAAAAGTGGACATAAAATGATCTTACCAGTGGGGTATGCCGGTGAAGAAGCACGCTGTATTTTACCAAACGAACAATGACGCCATTTTTAAAAGCTACCCATGTAGTCACCTGACAGTGGTAGCCGCGCCCATCTTAAAATCCCCAAGCAAACCCGCCATAAATACATATACATATAACAAATACACATAGTAAATCTAACAATGGGATTCTGAATATTTGTTATGTTGTGTTTATGTTGTGTTACAGTGCAGATGTTTTCCCGAAATGTGTTTGTCATTCTTGTTTGGTGTGGGTTCACAGTGTGGCATATATTAGTAAGAGTGTTAAAGTTGTTTATATCACAACCCTCAGTGTAACCTGCATGGCTGTTGAACAAATATGCCTTGCAATCGCTTGAGGTAATACATGACTGGCCGGCATGCACATTGTGTTGTGTAATAGCGGGCACAATTAGAAGATGTTATGGGTAATGCCATCACGGCCTGCCCTTAATGTCGCTGTCCGAGTGAAAATCGTGAAATGCAAACCTCAGACAATTTTAGGGAAAGGCACTGAGGACAGAAATCTCCTGAAAAATTCGGGAAGGTCGGCAAGTTTACAGCTGAGCCACACCAGAGTGATCAAAGAGCCGCATGCGGTTCCGGAGCCGCGGGTTGCCGACCCCTGAGATAGATAACATTCACGCTCGCATTCACACTCTACGGCCAATTTAGTGTTGCCGATCAACCTATCCCCAGGTGCATGTGTACCATATAAAATAGCTTCGAGGTGAGTAAGCTCAACCAAACGTATTCCTTACGATAGGTGCACCGGGTTATAAGGCGCACTGTTGAGTTTTGAGAAGAAATAACTTATTTTAAGTGCGCCTTGTAGTCCGTAGTGTCAGAAATGTTCACACTTTTGCCTACAAAAATTCCACTTCCAAGAAGTAGGACATGCTTTTTTTCGAATTAGACTGAATCACTTGCAATTCTTCCTAACTCAACATTATTTGATGCAACAACCTATTTCAATATTTTTTTTTGTCATTGTAAGCATTTTTGAATTTATGTACTTTATTTTTTGCTTTTCACCTTGACTTCTGATGGCAAAGCATGTTTTCAGTTTGTTAGCGTACAATATGGTAATAATAAAGCAAAAGGGGCCATAGGTTACAAATTCCATCCAGTGATGATGGCTTCGAAGTTACAAGGCAACCATAACTATAAAGGGGCCGCAGATGGTAATGTTTGTCACATTCTGAATGTTGGTTCTGGTATTAGAAGATCCCTGGAAGAAAACGATCTACAGCGTATATACACTGCGGTCTTGGTATGTGTGTGATGCAATAGTCTCATCAATACATGTCCTATTCTCAGATGTATGGTGGGTGTCGTGGTAGGATAGTGTCATGACACCACACTGTGACGACACACGCCTATGGTCCACATTAAGAGGACGCAGTGAGAGTCTGAAGCTAGAAATTGTCTTTCTGTAAGTTGATCAGCATGTGCTTGGGGGCAGGGAGAAGATCAGCAAGGCGAGGCCCTTCTGTCTCCATGTCATCGCACAGGGCCATCGGGGTTTGAGCGTGCCAGAGTTCGCACGGCGTGCGCGCGTGTGATGCATGCGGGCACGCTGCCGACAGCAGCACTTGACTGGCGCTGTGCACTTAGCTAGCTAGCGAGGAGCGGCTGCTTTGGCCCCGCTCCAGGTTAACTGCGTGTTTTTCTTTTTTTTTTTTGTCTCCTTGAGTGAGCGTCAGGCGACGCGGTACCAGATGCCACTCCTTGTGCCCAGATTTGGTTGACGTTTGGAGCTTGGGAAAGCGGATGCACATGAAGGAAGCAGGAGAGGAAGAGGGGAATTCGATTTAAGTGAGACATCAGCCTTTTGACGTCGCACTAAGCGCTTTCCACTCATTTGTAGAAACCAGTAAATCCATTCAAATACCTGAAATACAGTCGCTGTCCCATGAAATCCACGTAAACCCACTTTGGACCATTTTTACTTTTCTCATAATTATAATGTGAATATCCTTCACCACTGTTTATTTAGATACTTATTTAGATACACATGCATGTCTCCATCGTGTACTACCACTTCAGACTGTACGTTGTTGTCCACATGGCAACGTTAGTAGGTGAAAACTAGGATTACACATATAGACCAGGGATGTCCGAAATTTTGGCCAAAAGTCAACTGCATGCAAAGTAACAATATATATATATATATATATATATATATATATATATATATATATATATATATATATATATATCCATCAATCCATCATCTTCCGCTTATCCGAGGTCGGGTCGCGGGGGCAGCAGCCTAAGCAGGGAAGCCCAGACTTCCCTATCTCCAGCCACTTCGTCTAGCTCTTCCCGGGGGATCCCGAGGCGTTCCCAGGCCAACTGGGAGACATAGTCTTCCCAACATGTCCTGGGTCTTCCCCGTGGCCTCCTACCGGTTGGACGTGCCCTAAACACCTCCCTAGGGAGGCGTTCGATATATATATATATGTACTGTATATATATATATATATATATACAAACCCTGTTTCCCTATGAGTTAGGAAATTGTGTTAGATGTAAATATAAAAGGAATACAATGATTTGCAAATCATTTTCAACCCATATTCAGTTGAATATGCTGCAAAGACAACATATTTGATGTTCAAACTGATAAACATTTTTTATTTTTGCAAATAATCATTAACTTTAGAATTTGATGCCAGCAACACATGACAAAGAAGTTGGGAAAGGTGGCAATAAATACTGATAAAGTTGAGTAATGCCCATCAAACACTTATATGGAACATCCCACAGGTGTGCAGGCTAATTGGGAATAGGTGGGTGCCATGATTGGGTATAAAAGCAGCTTCCATGAAATGCTAAGTAATTCACAAACAAGGATGGGGTGAGGGACACCACTTTGTAACTTTGTAAGCAAATTGTCGAAAAGTCTTAGAACAACATTTCTCAACGAGCTATTTCAAGGAATTTAGGGATTTTACCATTTACGGTCCGTAAAATCATCAAAAAGTTCAGAGAATCTGGAGAAATCATTGCACGTAAGCGATGATATTACGGACTTTTGATCCCTCAGGCGGTATTGCATCAAAAATCGACATCAGTGTGTAAAGGATATCACCACATGGGCTCAGGAACACTGTCAGTAACTACAGTTGGTCGGTACATCTGTAAGTGCAAGTTAAAACTCTACTATGCAAAGCCAAACCCATTTATCAACAATATCCTGAAACACCGCCGGCATGGCTGGGCCCGAGCTCACCTAAAATGGACTGATGCAAAGAGAAAAGGTGTTCTGTGGTCTGACAAGTCCACATTTCAAATTATATTTGGAAACACAGGACGTGGTGTCCTCCAGAACAAAGAAGAAAATAACCATTTGGATTGTTATAGACGCAAAGTTCAAAAGCCAGCATCTGTGATGATATGGGGGTGTATTAATGCCCAAGGCATGGGTAACTTCCACATCTGTGAAGGCACCATTAATGCTAAAAGGTCCATACAGGTTTTGGAGCAACATATGTTGTCATCCAAGCAACGTTATCATGGACGCCCCTGCTTATTTCAGCAAGACAAGTGTTACAACAGCGTAGTTTCGTACAAAAAGAGTGCTGGTACTTTCCTGGCCCGCCTGCAGTCCAGACCTGTTTCCCATCGAACATGTGTGGCGCATTATGAAGCGTAAAATACGACAAAGGAGACCCGGACTGTTGAACAACTGTAGCTCTACATAAAACAAGAATGGGAAAGAATTCCACATTCAAAGCTTCAACAATTAGTTTCCTCAGTTCCGAAACGTTTATTGAGTGTTGTTAAAAGAAAAGGCGATCTAACACAGTGGCGAACATGTCTTTTCCCAACTACTTTGGCACGTGTTGCAGCCATGAAATTCTAAGTTAATATATTATTTGCAAAAAAAAAAAAAAGTTTATGAGTTTGAACATCAAATATCTTGTCTTTGTAGTGCATTCAATTGAATATGGGTTGAAAAGGATTTGCAAATCATTGTATTCCGTTTATATTTACATCAAACACAATTTCCCAACTCATATGGAAACGGGGTTTGTATATATATATAAGTGTATATATATATATATATATATATATATATATATATATATATATATATATATAATGTGTGTATATATACACACAGCGGGGGGTCGCTGGAGCCTATCTCAGCTGCATCCGGGCGGAAGGAGGCGTACACCCTGGACAAGTCGCCACCTCATCGCAAGGCCAACACAGATAGACAGACAACATTCACACTCTAGGGCCAATTTTAGTGCTGCCAATCAACCTATATGTACATATATATATATATAGTACAGGCCAAAATTTTGGACACACCTTCTCCTCATTCAATGCGTTTACTTTATTTTCATGACAATTTACTTTGTAGATTGTCACTGAAGTCATCAAAACTATGAATGAACACATGTGAAGTTATATACTTAACAAAAAAAAGTGGAATAACTGAAAACATGTTTTATTTCTAGTTTCAAAATAGCCACATTTTGCTCTGATTACTGCTTTGCACACGCTTGACATTCTCTTGATGAGCTCCAACCACACCTATGAAGTGAAAACCATTTCAGGTGACTACCTCTTGAAAACTCATCAAGAGAATCCCACCAAATAAGTCCTTAAGGGCAAAAAACCGAAATGATTTAAATCAAAGCCAATAGTAGCGAATAATTAAATATTTAACTGAGATTGTGTGTTTGTGTGATCATAATATTATATTGTCATCAGCATCGGTATGACCGATACTGCCCTTGTAACTACTTGATATTGGTAGTCTCACCCCAAATTATTGTAAAGATCCAAAAAACATGCACAGTGCTCATTACAATTTAACAGACATGTAAGATTTAAATATTTTACAAGAGAAGATTGTCCAATATTAATAGTAAATTATTAGGTAGATTTTTAATAGTGTCGAAAAAAATAATACAACTGGAAATAATGCAACATGTCAGCAGCCAAATTAGTATACTCTGTAACCCGTTCTAAGATGGTCAATTGTACACCAATAATATATTCTAATGTGTATATATATATATATATATATATATATATATATATTTGAGAACAGGTTCCAGAATAGGAGAAGTCTGATAACGCTGCGTTGACGTTATTACTACTACTTTTTGATAACTATGTCATCACCTCTGATTTGAAGGTGCTGGTTCTCCCCCAGTAAAGGGAGGAGTGCCATCTCCGGGTTGGGAAAGAGATCTTGCCCCAGGGAGGAGTTCAAGTACCGTATTTTTCGGATTATACGTCTCACCGGTTGAAAATGCATAATAAAGAAGGAAAAAAACACATATACGTCGCACTGGAGTATAAGTCGCATTTTTGGGGGAAATGTACTTGATAAAATACAACACCTGGAATAAACATTTGAAAGGCAATTTAAAATAAATAATGAATAGTGAACAACAGGCTGAATAAGTGTACGTTATACCAACTGAGAAGGTGCCTGGTATGTTAACATAACATATTATGGTAAGAGTCATTTAAATAACTATAACATATAGAACATGCTATACGTTTACCAAACAATCTGTCACTCCTAATCGATAAATCCGATGAAATCTTCTTCCTTGATGTCGCTTCTAAACAACTCTGCCGACTCCAAAGGTATGCGCCGCTTCCTCTTGTCGTTTTCTTCTGCATATTTCACTACATCCAGCTTGTAATCTGCAGTACATGATTTCCTTTTCGGTGCCGTTTTTGTTCAGCCGTTCTCAATTTTTATAAGTTACCACCAACGATGAAATGATCCATTTTAATAGCTACGGCAGTAGCATATAGCATATAGCAGTTAGCATCCCATGACCCACAATGCACTTCTGCCATGACCTCCCCCGCCAAATTCTTATTGGTTGACGTGTATGTGACGATTGCTGACGTGTGTGTGACGATCGCTGACATTTTCTTCGTCTCTTCCGCGAATAAATAATAATTTTTAATTTTTAAAATTTAAATTAACATTTTTAATTTTCCTGAAGGAACTCTCCTGAAGGAATCAATAAAATACTATCTATCTATCTAATATTATTTGATATTTGACGGTAATGTGTTCATAATTTCACACATAAGTCGCTCAACAGTATATGTCGCACCAACGGCCAAACTATGAAAAAAAACTGCGACTCATTGTCCGAAAAATACGGTACCTTGGAGTCTTGTTAACGAGTGAGGCAAGAGTGGATTGTGAGATCGACAGGCGGATCGGTGCTGTGTCTTCAGTAATGCGGATGCTGTATTGATCCGTTGTGGTGAAGAAGGAGCTGAGCCGGAGGGCAAAGCTCTCAATTTACCAGCCAATCCTATCCTCATTTATGGTCATGAGCTTTGGGTTATGACCGAAAGTACAAGATCACGGGTACAATTGGCCGGAAATAGTTTCCTTTGTCGGGTGGCGCCGCTCTCCTTCAGAGATAGGGTGAGAAGATCCGTCACCTGGTAGGACCTCAAATTAAAGCCACTGCTCCTCCACATCGAGAGGAGCCAGAGAGGTGGTTCGGGTCAGGATGCAACCGAAACGCCTCCCTGCGTAGGCGTTTAGTTTTCTTCCGACTTGTAGGAGGCTGCAGGGAAGACCCAGGACACGTTGGGAAGACGTTGTCTCCCGGCTGACCTGGGAACCCCTTTGGATCCCCCGAGAAGAGCAGGACGAAGTGGCTGGGAAGAGGGAAGTCTGGGCTTCCCTGCTTAGGCTGCTGTCCCCGCGACCCGACCTCGGATAAGCGGAACAATATGGATGGATGGATGACATCACTTTCCTGTCATGTGACCATGCAAAAGCTGTGTCTGTGCCGTAGTTACAGATGTTACCACTATGGCAACAAAACCTGAATGACCACTACCAAATAGACCTGCACCAGATATGTGGCCTTGTGGTTAGAGTGTCCACCCTAAGACTTGGATGTCATGAGTTCAAACCCCGGCTGAGTCATACTAACGACTACAAAAATGGGACCCATTACCTCCCTGCTTGGCACTCAGCATCAAGGGTTTGAATTGGGGGTTATATCACCAAATGATTCCCGAGCGCGGCGCACGCTGCTGCTCACTGCTCCCCTCACCCATAGAGGGTGAAAATGGGGAGGGTCAAATGCAGAGGACAAAATTCACCGCACCTAGTGTGTGTGTGACAATCGTTGGGACTTTAACTAAAAGAAGCAGTTCTTTCTAATTCATGACTTGTAACTGATGATAGCATTAGCATGTTGTAACATTGAATAATTGTGTTATATTCAATGCTTTTGCCCGGTCAGAAATGAGCTGAGGGACACTTAATGCGAGTTGATTGAGAAATGCACGACTGAGGAGAATAATTTGATTAAGCAGGCTAGCGGGGAGAGGAAGCAGAAATAGTTGGGCGACAGGTTGATGCCAACTCTTCCTGGCATGGCCTTCACCCTCACTGCTGACAGTGACTTGGCTGGAGATGCTGGAGCACTGACGAGCAGGGAAGAGGAACGGTTTCGATGGAGAAAGGAGGAAAGACAGAGGGACCGGGGGAGCAACAGTGGTGCCAGGGAGGAGACGGAGAGCGGCTGGCTAGCCAATGAAACATGGTGAGTGGGTGGTGATGTGAGGAGATGGGTGGCAGGGAGTGGAAAGTGTTGGAGGTGTAATGCATGGGACATATTGAAGGCTCCATGTCTGAAAAGCCCCCACACAATTTTGAAATAAGAATCAGGCAACTAAATGTAACAGTTCAACTTTTTGCAAGTGGACTGTTCCTAAATTGTTGGAAGCATTTGTTGGACCGTTTGATTTACAATGAGCTAAATCTGACAGCTAACATTGGATGTCGCACAGCAGGGGTGCCCACACGTTTCTGCAGGCGAGCTACTTTTCAATTGACCAAGTGGAGGGGATCTATATCATTCATATTTATCATTTATATTTATTTATCTATGAAAGAGACATTTTTGTTAACAAGTTTAAGGTGTTTAATGATAATACAAGCATATTTAACACATATAGATACCTTTATTTCATGAAGACAAGACAATAAGTTGGTGTATTACCTGATTCTGATGACTTGCACATTTTCAAATGGAGGAGACCAAAAAGTCCTCCTTTCTGTCCAATACCACATGAAAGTGGTTGGATTTGGCATCTTATTTGTCCAGCTTCCATACCCTTTTTTATACACTTTACAAGAAATACATTGGCGGCAAAATCCGTAGCTTGCTAGCTCATGCGCGCTAGCTTTCCGAGATTCTTATTTTGTTAGTGCAGGCAGGTTGAAGCAGGGCTTTTATTGTGAAGACAGGAACTGTGCAGTCGGTCTTTAAAGTTTTGACGGCAGGTAAGGCGTGAGTCCGTTGAAATAAAAATGTGTTTCTCGCCTTCCTGTCGGTCATTTTTTCTTAATAATGATCTGGCAGCAGTCAGCGTCATCTCACAAGACCCTCGGGTGCTGTGAATGTCAATGAAGTGACGAAAGAGACATCTTGGTGAAGATTAATGATCGCTCATTTTTAGGTCTATTTTTTTAATGCCTGGCTGGCGGTCGACTGACACACCCTCCACCATCGACCGGTAGCTTGTGATCGACGTAATGGGCATCCCTGATATACAGTAATTATATTAAAATGAGAGCACAGTGTTTGGTGGTATATAATACAGTGGGGCAAAAAAGGATTTAGTCAGCCACCGATTGTGCAAGTTCTCCCACTTAAAATGATGACAGAGGTCTGTAATTTTCATCATAGGTACACTTCAACTGTGAGAGACGGAATGTGAAAAAAAATCCAGGAATTCACATTGTAGGAATTTTAAAGAATTCATTTGTAAATGATGGTGGAAAATAAGTATTTGGTCAACCATTCAAAGCTCTCACTGATGGAAGGAGGTTTTGGCTCAAAATCTCACAATACATGGCCCCATTCATTCTTTCCCTAACACGGATCAATCTTCCTGTCCCCTTAGCAGAAAAACAGCCCCAAAGCTTGATGTTTCCACCCCCATGCTTCACAGTAGGTGTGGTGTTCTTGGGATGCAACTCAGTATTCTTCTTCCTCCAAACACGACAAGTTGAGTTTATACCAAAATGGATACATGGATGATACAGCAGAGGATTGGGAGAATGTCATGTGTTCAGATGAAACCAAAATATAACTTTTTGGTATAAGCTCAACCCGTCGTGTTTGGAGGAAGAAGAATACTGAGTTGCATCCCAAGAACACCATAACTACTGTGAAGCAAGGGGGTGGAAACATCATGCTTTCGGGATGTTTTTCTGCTAAGGGGACAGGACGATTGATCCGTGTTAAGGAAAGAATGAATGGGTCCATATATCGTGAGATTTTGAGCCAAAACCTCCTTCCATCAGTGAGAGCTTTGAATGGTTGACCAAATACTTATTTTCCACCATAATTTACAAATGAATTATTTAGAATTCCTACAATGTGAATTCCTGGATTTTTTTTTCACATTCTGTCTCTCACAGTTGAAGTGTACCTATGATGAAAATTACAGACCTCCGTCATCATTTTAAGTGGGAGAACTTGCACAATTGGTGGCTGACTAAATACTTTTTTGCCCCACTGTATATATAATATGCACGCATTTTTATGTATTAGAATAGGGGTGTCTAACATACTAGATGTGGCAATCGCAATCCTTTGTAGATGCTGCTATATATGTACAAAATAAACACATGATGTTAGTACATCAGTCGAGGAAAATTATTTTATCTTGATAAGCACCAATGAGTTGACTGATGAACATTATCACATCATTTATTACGAAAATATACAAACCCCGTTTCCATATGAGTTGGGAAATTGTGTTGGATGTAAATATAAACGGAATACAATGATTTGCGAATCATTTTCAACCCATATTCAGTTGAATATGCTGCAAAGACAACATATTTGATGTTCAAACTGATAAACATTTTTTTTTTTGCAAATAATCATTAACTTTAAAATTTGATGCCAGCAACACCTGACAAAGAAGTTGGGAAAGGTGGCAATAAATACTGATAAAGTTGAGGAATGCTCATCAAACACTTATTTGGAACTTTCCAGGTGTGCAGGCTAATTGGTAAATGGGGGGTGCCATGATTGGGTATAAAAGCAGCTTCCCAATAAATGCTCAGTATTTCACAAGAAAGGATGAGGTGAGGCAAACCCCTTTGTCCACAACTGCGTTAGCAAATAGTCAAACAGTTTAAGAACAACGTTTCTCGAAGTGCAATTGCAAGAAATTTAGGGATTTCAACATCTACGGTCCATAATATCATCAAAAAGTTCAGAGAATCTGGAGAAATCACTCCACGTAAGCGGCATGGCCGGAAACCAACATGACCTTTGATTCCTAAGACGGCACAGTATCAAAAACCGACATTAATCTCTAAAGGATATCACCACATGAGCTCAGGAACACTTCAGAAAACCACTATCACTAAATACAGTTTGTCGCTACATCTGTAAGTGCAAGTTAAAGCTCTACTATGCTATTTGAAAGCTATTTGTCAACAACATCCAGAAACGCCGCCGGCTTCTCTGGGCCCGAGATCATATAAGATGGACTGATGCAAAGTGGAAAAGTGTTTGGGGTCTGACGAGGCCACATTTCAAATTGTTTTTGGAAATATTCGACATCATGTAATCCGGACCATAGCGGAAGCGAACCATCCAGACTGTTATCGACGCAAAGTTCAAAAGCCAGTATCTGTGATGGTATGGGGGTGCATTAGTGCCTAAGGCATGGGTAACTTACACATCTGTGAAGGCACCATTAATGCTGAAAGGTACATACAGGTTTTGGAACAACATATGCTGCCATCTAAGCGCCGTCTTTTTAATGGACGCCCATGCTTATTTCAGCAAGACAATGGCAAGCCACATTCAGCACGTGTTACAACAGCGTGGCTTCATAAAAAAAAAGTGCGTGTACTTTCCTGGCCCATCTGCAGTCCAGACCTGTCTCCCATCGAAAATGTGTGGCGCATTATGAAGCGTAAAATACGACAGCGGAGACCTTGGACTGTTTAACAACTGAAGCTCTGCATAAAACAAGAATGGGAAAGAATTCCACTTTCAAAGCTTCAACAATTACTTTCCTCAGTTCCCAAAGGTTTATTGAGTGTTGTTAAAAGAAAAGGTGATGTAACACAGTGGTGAACATGCCCTTTCCCAACTACTTTGGCACGTGTTGCAGCCATGAAATTCTAAGTTAATTATTATTTGCAAAAAAAAAAAGTTCATGAGTTTGAACATAGAATATCTTGTCTTTGTAGTGCATTCAACTAAATGTGGGTTGAGAAGGATTTGCAAATCATTGTATTCCGTTTATATTTACATCCAACACAATTTCCCAACTCATATGGAAACGGGGTTTGTAAATAACGACAACATGTACTGTAAGTGTAAAAAAAACCTAACAACATTATGATTTTTACATTTGGGCTTGTTCTATTTTTCAACAAAGAAAACTATCTGATGTTGTCTTTATCGTGCCGGGATTTTACCAGTCCGGCCCACTTGGGAGTAGATTTTTCTCCATGTGGTCACTGATCTAAAATTTGTTTGACACCCCTGTATTAGAAAGTAGAATGTTCACCTACACACATAATGCAAACATTTGTTTGTCCGTTCACATACCAAGAGCACAAAAATCCAAGTCTGTCCATTCACACCCACACACAATATCCACATCTGTCCACTCACATAGACACACTCTAAAAACGTTAGTCTCTATTATGGCTGTCACACATATTATAGTAATTGTCAGAATATTAGCAAACATACACCCACAGAGTAAACATATGTTTGTACTTTTACTTTACACACCATGTGAACACCTGTCTGTTAATTGCCGCACGCACATGATTTTAAACATCTGTTACGTAATGTGAACATCTGCCTGTCAGTTCACGTACACACACATCAGGTTTAAGTCTGTCAACACGTGTGTGCCTAATACTGTATACAGAGTACTTCTGTCTTTCTGTCCGTGTGTATATATACACTATATTGCCAAAAGTATTTGGCCACCTTGTGAGGTCACACACTGATGTTGGTCGAGAAGGCCTGACTCTCAATTCTAATTCATCCCAAAGGTGTTCTATTGGGTTCTGGTCAGGACTCTGTGCAGGACAGTCAAGTTCATCCACACCAGACTCTGTCATCCATGTCTTTGTGGACTCTGCTTTGTGCACTGGTGCACAGTCATGCCCGCTCCAAGCTGTTCCCACAATTCCGCATGAAATTGTCCAAAATTTTTTGGTATCCTGGAGCATTCAAACTTCCTTTCACGGGAACTAAGGGGTCAAGCCCAACCCCTGAAAAACAACCCCACACCATATTGTAATTCCTCCTCCACCAAATTTTACACTCGGCCGAATGCAGTCTGAAATGTATCGTTCTCTTGGCAACATTCAAACCCAGACTCGTCTAGAAGATTGCCAGATGGAAAAGTGTGATTCATCACTGCAGAGAACACATCTCCACTGCTCCAGAGTCCATTGGCGAAGTGCTTTACACCACTGCATCCAGTGCGTTGCATTGGGCTTGGTGATGTATGACTTAGATGCAGCTGCTTGGCCATGGAAACCCATTTTATGAAGTTCTCTGCGTACTGTACGTGGACTAATTAGAAGGTCACATGAAGTTTGGAGCTCTGTAGCAACTGACTGTGCAGGAAGTCGGCCACCTCTGTGCACTATGCACTTTAGCATCCGCTGGCCCGTCTCCGTCAGTTTACGTGGCCTACCACTTGGTGGCTGAGTTGTTGTTGTTCCCAAACTCTTCCATTTTCTTATAATAAAGTCGACAGTTGACGAGGAAATTTCACGACTGGATTTGTCGCACAGGTGGCATCCTATGACAGTTCCACGCTGGAAATCACTGAGAGCGGCCCATTCTTTCACAAATGTTTGTAGAAGCAGTCCCCATGCCTAAGTGCTTGATTTTATACACATGTGGCCGGGCCAAGTGATGAGGACACCTGATTCTGATCATTTGGATGGGTGGCCAAATACTTTTGGCAATATGGTGTGTGAAATAAGTGTCATTGCTGTCAGTATTAGAGGTGCCCTTCAACGAGGCTAGATAGTGGCTCTCTGATTAGATATTTGCATCAGCGATGAGTTAAACTGAAGAGTCTGATAAGTAGGTGTTCATTAACACCAAGATAACAAGAAGCAGAATTATTGAGTTGTCGGAACTAATTTCTTCCCGATGCTCACGTTCATGCGTGGCAACCATTCCTCGATTGATCTGCGCTCGTTAACCCACATGTGAACCTGTCAGCCCCGTGTTGCGCTGCATTTTCCAGCAGCATCTCACTCTCTAGCAACCTGTCAAAGAGCGTGGAGGGAATGGTTGTGTGTGTGTGCTGATGGATCCTCTCACTGGGCAGAGTTCAGCTCTCAGGTAATCCCATAAAGAGCCAAGGTGAGATGCTCCTCTGGCTCCCAGTCATTATAAGATCTTTACCCTGCACCTCAGCCACCGGGCTCCTGCAAGTGCATGCCGCTGCAGTGGGGTTAGATGCAGCTGGTTGGTGAAAAAGAGGTGATGAAGACCTTCTGAAAGGTGCACGCACACTTCCTGTAACACGGCATTCACATTTGTTCGACTTTTTATACCTCTCACTCAACTTGACTCTCTCTCTTCCTTTTTTTCTTTCTGATGTCCCTTGTTCCCCTCTCCTCTGCGCCCCTCTCAGTTCGTTTCTTTTTTTTTTTTTTTTTATCTTTTATTCATAGCTTAGGAGGTTATGAAAAATTTAACGAAAACAGAAGCAGTTTATACTGACAGTCTGAATATCTCTATCGAGAACATGCGGAGCAGGAATGCTCTCCTGTTACCTCCACCGTTGAAATGATGATTTTTTTTGGGGGGGCTTCCTGCGAAGGCTGGAAGATTAGCGTGTTTTGTTTCTGCTCTTGTCATCTTCACAAGAGGTGGGGGAGTGGAAACTTTTTTTATATGCGTTTTTGCCATATCACCTTCTGCAGTGGCGGGCCGTGTGTTTGCCACCTAGGCCTTTAGTGATGTCCGACTTTAACTAATACCTCTCAAAATACCATAATTTATGTCACCACATGACCATGGCTGGACAAATACAATACAGAAACCCATTAACGCACTTCTGGGAATTGAATCAGAATCAGAAATACTTTATTAATCCCTGAGGGGAAATTAAGAGTGTCAGCACAATCCCATTCAAGATCAGACAAACATTAGAGGGAGACAGAACAGGATCGCTGACGGGTTTGCCAACTCCCGGCGCCCCTTACAAAAAAGGTGAGAAACAGGTAAAGACTGGGATGGTGGGGTGAGAAAAAATAACAGTCGAAGCCTGGGCCCCTGAAGATGGGGTCCAGACTGAGGCCAAGAGGAAAAAACTCATAGCCATACCACATATAAACATGTGTGTAAGAGGGGAACATCAAAGAACACAAAGGGCATTAAAGACATTAAAAGAGTAGAGCTGATGCAACCAGCCATTTCTACATACAGCTACAAAAGTAAAAACACTGTGGTGGCCTCCGCGGTGTTTCACGCCATCGTCTGATGGGGTGGGGGGAGCATGGCCAGAGACAGGAGCAGACCCAATAAAGCAACCAAGATAGCCGACTCCACCCTTGGCCGCCCAACAGCTCTCGGCCAGTCCGCATGAAAGAGCGAATATACGTCCAAGGAGACCGAAGTGTCCGATACCTGCTCATTCAGCCAAGACATTGTGACGCTTGTCTGCCCGGGTGCTCAGCGCTAGCTTCGCAGCCCTGTCTCTTCATCCGCATCTCCTCCAGTCTCTCCAAATGGACTCTGGTGTGTCAGAGAACCAGCAGCTGGTCTCCAGGGCCAAAAGGCTCCCGTGAGGCAGATCCAGAAGTCCACAAAAAAGCACCGCAGAAGTCACGAAAGTGCCACCCCTTGTCACACAGTCCCATAGGGTCCCAAACCAAAAGGCAAAAAAACCCCACATGAAAACAAAAGGGAAAGATCAGGAACACAAAATAATGACACAAGAGCACATAGCTCCTGCCACCAGCAGCCACTACAGCGGCACCATCTTGAAAAAACCCCCAAAAACAATAATAATAATAAAAATCACATCAACAGTGTACAAAACAGGTCATTATCTGGTGAATTTAAAAATGGATAAACCCGCATCAGCAATTAAAACATATCTTATGTGGTACTGTCAAAATTAAAATCTGCAAAAAACATAATAAACGTGAAAAACTAAATTATTGAACTCAGAATTTTTTAGTACCCATTCAACGTTGTATAAGCCAGTGATAGCCCTCGTAGTCGGTTGATTGAAGTGGAAATGGTGGGCATTTCCCTATTTCATCGCCGGGACTGCAGAACTAGCTTCCGGGGTTGGCCGACCTCATCTCACAGGATGTAGTTTTTTCTTGAAATATCCTTCTTGAAAATGGCTTTGCGAATATATATCTGCCACCTAATCAACATTTTGTTCTTCTTCTCTGCTGTTAATTTCAGGCTTCTTAGATGTCAACAACTTGTGATCTAATTCTCTCTGGTAACTGTTTATCAACTGTATGTGTTCTCCTTTTCATCCGCTAATCGTCCCGGTGAGTATCCTATCACAGGATGCGTAAATGTCGCGTTCAATGTGAGGCCATCTAGAAGGCCTTACTGACAACAACTCGTGATCTGATTGGCTATCGCAATTATCTATTAACTGTATGTGCCCGTTCGCTTACAGTGAATTGACGCATGCATTGTTGATTCTGAAGGCCCCGGGCAGATTTCAGACAGCATGACAACATAAGCTAGCTGAATTCTGATTGGATAAAAACTCTAACCTAAAAACAACAGCACTGTAAGGAGCGTACATGAACACTTTTAGATATTTAGGTAAAATAAATTAAAATGTATTTTAATCTTTGATTATGATCATGATTTCTGGTCATGTTAGACACTGTGTGACACAGGCACACACATGGAGAAATTCTAGCTGACTTGACAAGTTTTAAGCTGTCGAAAGGGCCACAGAGTCATTGTTTTATGCTAATCAGGATCTTTGTGTTTTACTGGACTTGAACAAAAAGCATAATTATCATTACATGTGCAGAGACCCCAGTCGTGTCTTTTTTTAATGTGTGTTTGCGTGTGCTGCCAGCTGTAATGATGTGTTATGGGCTCCTGAGAGGAAAGAGACATGCTTGGCCTCGGTCATGGAGCTAACCACTGATCTGATACTCTCTGACAGAGAGGAAAGAGATATGTTCGAGGTGAGAATTGGGACTGAGATGTTGGGAAAGTGGGAAGTTTGGCCTTCGAGACAAGAAAAGGAGTCAATGAGGGGAACTGTCTAGAAATGGCAGTCCCGCGAATCACCATACTGTTTGAGGGCAAACAGTTTTTTTTTTTGTGGCCCCATTTATGTCTTTAGTATTACTGGGCTTTGATTTTATAAGTTGTTAATCAAATTGAACCGATTGTCGGTAGTTGTTAAAAAATATTAAGTGGATTGAACACAGTTAAAGCCTTGCTGATCATGTGGCCCTTTGTAGTAGTCGTGTCCCGAAACAATCGCATAGACCAGTGGCTCTCAAACTTTTTCACCAAATGCCACCTCAGAAAACACTTGGCACTACAAGTACCACCATCATGACCAACATTAGAACACAGTAGCGTCGTAGGTCTAAAAATTCATTAAAAATAAGGAGGAGGTTTTATTCAAAAAGTATATTTAATATATTTGGCCAATGTAACATCACACCCAGATTGAACAGTAACACTGTATTTAAATATTGAATCAAGTGATTATTTGGCGCAACACAGTTTGAGATCAGTGGCATAGAACAAATGTGCACGCACTTTTTCAGCAGGCGAACTTCTTGTCAAATGAAAAAGTCGAGGGGATCGACCTTATATATATATATGTATATGTATTAGGGTTGTACGGTATACTGGTATTAGTATAGTACTGCGACAATAATGAATCACATTCGGTACTATACCGCCACCAGTCGTGTCATGCAGAACGCCCTAAGGAAGAGTGCTTTAAGACATGGCTTGCTAACTAGCGGGTAATGTCTCTCCGCAGTGTTGTAACTACTTCATCAACACTAATCCTTGTCTCCATGGAGACCAATCAAATACGGTTATTTCAAGTGTCAACCCTGAGGGACGCTTGATATCTTTACACGCTTCACTTTTTACTGCAGCAATTGAAGTGGATGAGTAAAAACTTGTCTATAGTTGACCAAGTCGAGACATTATATCACCATACCAATCAGTAACCATTATGGCGACTATCTTAACCTTGAACACACCGATCACATGTGAATGAAGCATACTTACTCAACAGCCATACATGTCACACTAAGTAAACAACAAAAACAAACACATTTTGGGAGACTATTTTCACCGCAACACAACATATACACTATAGAAAAAATTCCCAGAATTCCCTGCTGCACCAACTCTTCCTGGATGCTACAATATAAACAAACGCCATTGGTGGATCTACACCTAACATTCACTGTGATGATACCAAGTGCTAGAGCGTATCTTGTCGATATCTTCTTTCGTTTTTAATTTTTTTATTATATTATGTTAATAAACTAAGGAAATACATCTCTGGACACGTGAGGACTTTAAATATGGCCAATGTATAATCCTGTAACTACTTAGTATTGGATTGATACCCAAATTTGCAGTATCATCCAAAACTATTGTAAAATATCAAACAACAGAAGAATAAGTGATTATTACATTTTAACAGAAGTGTAGATAGAACATGTTAAAAGAGAAAGTTAAGCAGATATTATCTTTAATCTAAGTTAAGTTTAACTTAACTTAGATTAAAAAAAAAAATTCTACCACTTATCCTTAATAATTTTGACAAAATAGTAGAATGATTAATGACACAATATGTTACTGCATACGTCAGCAGACCAATTGGGAGTCTTTGTTTGTTTACTTACTACAAATAGACACGTTGTCTTGTTTGTTCACTATTTTATTTAAGGACAAACTTGCAATAATAAACATATGTTTAACGTACCCTATATTTTCTGTTAAAATAAAGCCAATAATGATTTTTTTTTTACATATACTGTATATATATTTAAAACAGACATGTTAACAAACATGTCTGTTGGTAAAGGTGTTTAATAAAGATACAAACAATTTAAATGCATAAAGACTCATTTCTTTCATGCAGACCATAAAATAAGTTGGTGCATCACCTCATTCGTATTTACAGTAATGTTCCAAAGTTTAAATATTTTGAATGTTCATTGTGGTGGGAACATTTTTTTTTTAACTCTTTCCAATAACTAATAACCAATATTTTTACATTCTTACTTGTCCAGCTTCCAAACTCCTATTTATAACCTTTACAATAGATACATTGGAGCAGGGGTCACCAACGCAGTGCCCGCAGGCACCAGGTAGCCCGTAAGGACCAAATGAGTAGCCCGCTGGCCCGTTCTAAAAATAGCTCAAATAGCAGCACTTACCAGTGAGCTGCCTCAATTTTTAAAATTGTATTTATTTACTAGCAAGGTGGTCTCGCTTTGCTTGACATTTTTAATTCTAAGAGAGACAAAACTCAAATATAATTTGAAAATCCAAGAAAATATTTTAAACACTTGGTCTTCACTTGTTTAAATAAATTCATTTATTTTTTTACTTTGCTTCTTATAACTTTCAGAAAGACAATTTTAGAGAAAAAATACAACCATAAAAATGATTTTAGGATTTTAAACCTTTTAAATTCCTTCCTCTTCTTTCCTGACAATTTAAATCAATGTTCAGGTAAATTATTTTTGTTTTATTGTAAAGAATAATAAATACATCTTAATTTAATTCTTCATTTTTGCTTCTGTTTTTTCGACGAAGAATATTTGTGAAATGGTTCTTCAAAATTATGATTAAAATAAAAAAAAGAAAATTCTGACAAATCTAGAAAATCTGTAGAATCAAATTTATATCTTATTTTAAAGTCTTTTGAATTTCTTTTAAACATTTTGTTTTGGAAAATCGAGAAGAAATATTGATTTGTCTTTGTTAGAAATATAACTTGGTCCAATTTGTTATATATTCTAACAAAATGCAGATTGGATTTTAACCTATTTAAAACATGTCATCAAAATTCTAATATTAATCTTAATCAAAAAAAATTACAATGATGTTCCATAAATTAATTTTTTATTTTTTTCAAAAAGAATCTAAATAGCTAGTTGTTTTCTTCTTTTTTTCGGTTGAATTTTGAATTTTAAAGAGTTGAAATTGAAGATTAACTATGTTTCAAAATTTAATTTTCATTTTTTTCGTGTTTTCTCCTCTTTTAAACCGTTCAATTAAGTGTTTTTTTTTCATCATTTATTCTCTAGAAAAAACCTTCCGTAAAAAGGAAAACAAATGTACGACGAAATGACAGACAGAAATAACCATTTTTTATATATATAGATTTATTTATTTAAGGTAAATTGAGCAAATTGGCAATTTCTGGCAATTTATTTAAGTGTGTATTAAACTGGTAGCCCTTCACATTAATCAGTACCCAAGAAGTAGCTCTTTGTTTCAAAAAGGTTGGTGACCCCTGCATTGGAGGCTAACTCCATAGCTCGCTAGCTTGTGCGCGGTCGTTTTCTAGAGATCCTTATTTTGTTAGCGCTGGCAGGATGGAGCAGCACATTTATTGTGAAGACCAGGACTGTGTGGTCGGTCTTTACACTTTTGACGGCAAGTATTTAGGAGAGAGGGTCCGTGTTGAAATAAAACGTATTTCTCGCGTTCCTGCTTCTCGTTTTTTTCTTCATACTAAGCTCACACCAGTCACAAGTTGCTGTGAATGTCAATTAAGTGACAAATGTGACATCTTGGTGAAGATTGATGATACATACGGTAATGTCTATTTTTTTTAATTCCCTGACGATAGACGTAATGGGCACTCCTAGCATAGAGCATTCATGCCAGGAACCGGATAATAATCAGAGCCTGATCTATTAAGTAACAGGTGCCCACTAGTGTCAGTATTATTAGCGGGTGTGCTGCGGGTGATTTACTAAGACTGTACAACTGATAACGAGTGCAAAACTAATGCAGCCAACGTTATTTAAATGTGGATTGTGAATATATCCCGGCTTTGCCCCAGGAGACACTCCACATCCATGACATCAACGGTCCAATCTGTGCTGTTTGGGTATGTTGTCCAATTTGTACCACCTTTTCTGGGCAATTTAAAAGTGCGATCGAGAAAACACATTCCACTTTTAGCACGCCTTATGTGTGCTCTGGGTGTTGGAATGCTGCATCAGACGCAAGAAAAGGCATATTGCAAGATGTTTTTTTTTTTCATATTACTAATAATACATATATGTGTAAATAATATATCCCCTGAAAAAATCAACACCGTTACAAAAAGGAAGCAGACACCAAAACTAATGGAGCAATTTGAATTAATTGAAATTATAAAATGTCACTGCTGGATATAAAATGCTACTAATCTTAATTTTGACGGTTGAAATATGTTGACACGCACACAGGTCCAATATTCTCTTTGCTATGGGATTGCCTCCTTTCTTTACAGCCATTTGTGCATAACTGTGCCAGTTTGCAAGCACTCTCTAGGCGTAATAATTATAAACACAATACAGCGGCCGCGGAACATCGGTTATGGTTTTCAGTAGGGCTGAGATTCTTTGGGTGTCCCACGATTCGATTCAGTATCGATTCTTGGGGTTAGGGACTTGTCCAGGGTGTACCCCGCCTTCCACCCGATTGTAGCTGAGATAGGCGCCAGCGCCCCCCGCGACCTCAAAAAGGGAATAAGCGGCAGAAATGGATGGATGGATGGAGTCGCGATTCGATAATATATCGATTTTTATCGATTCAACGCGATTCTCGATTAAAAAATTATATTTTTTTGATTCAAAAAAATTCTGTATTCATTCAATACATAGAATTTCAGCAGGATCTACCCCAGTCTGCTGACATGCTGGCAGAGTAGTAGATTTTTTTTTTAAAGTTTTTATAATTGTAAAGGACAATGTCTTATCAACTGATTGCAATAATGTAAATTTGTTTTAACTATTAAACGAACCAATAATATGACTTATTTTATCTTTGTGAAAACATTGGACACAGTGTGTTGTCAAGCTTATGAGATGTGATGCAAGTGTAAGCCATTGTGACACTATTGTTCTGTTTTTTTTTATTTTTTATAAATGTTTAATGATAATGTCAATGAGGGATTTGTAATCACTGCTATGCTGAAATTATAACTAATATTGATACTGTTGTTGATAATATTCATTTTTGTTTCACTACTTTTGGTTTGTTCTGTGTCGTGTTTGTGTCTCCTCTCAATTGCTCTGTTTATTGCAGTTCTGAGTGTTACTGGGTCAGGTTTGGTGTTGGAATTGGATTGCTGTGTAGTGGTTTGTTGGATTGATAAAAAAAAAGTAAATAATTAAAAAATAAAACATTTTTAAAAGTGAGAATCGATTCAATTCGTATTCGAATTGATTTTTTCCCACACCCCTAGTTTTCAGTCTTGATAAATCACACTGCGAGTGCTAAATGATCATATTGGCATCTTCCAGTATTGTGGGCATTCTAGTAGTTAGCATACATTTTGCATATACATGAAAACAGACAGGCTTCACGGTGGCAGAGGGGTTAGTGCGTCTGCCTCACAATACGAAGGTCCTGCAGTCCTGGGTTCAAATCCAGGCTCGGGATCTTTCTGTGTGGAGTTTGCATGTTCTCCCCGTGAATGCGTGGGTTCCCTCCGGGTACTCCGGCTTCCTCCCACTTCCAAAGACATGCACCTGGGGATAGGTTGATTGGCGACACTAAATTGGCCCTAGTGTGTGAATGTGAGTGTGAATGTTGTCTGTCTATCTGTGTTGGCCCTGCGATGAGGTGGCGACTTGTCCAGGGTGTACCCCGCCTTCCGCCCGATTATAGCTGAGATAGGCGCCAGCGCCCCCCGCGACCCCGAACGGGAATAAGCGGCAGAAAATGGATGGATAGATGGATGGATGAAAACAGACACGCTAAATTGATTGCGCTCACTCTTTGATTTTAGCTCCAGACATCTTCTGTTTGTTTGATGTTGTCATTACTGTTAAAAGTGGCAGAAAGGTGTATTACAACTGAGTAAAGCGTTGGCCCATAGGACCACAGCTGACATAAAGATATTGTTTGGCGGCCCAACAATGGTTAAGAAACACTGTCAAAATTCCAGCATCAGGGTTAGATTTTTGGTCAACGCACTCTGAATACTCAATTTTGGGATCACTGGGACATCTTCAGAATGGTGGGAAAATAGCACAACATGGGATCTTGAAATATAGGTTTAGTTTAGTTTAAATAAGGATCCCCATTAGTCTACACCGCAGTGGAGACTATTCTTCTTGGGGTCCAGGCAAAACATCACACAATCACAAAACAAAATATTACAATGCATGATCAATAATAAAATTTGGTAATACAAAAATAGCTACAACAAAAAAAAACAATAACTTGGAGTTTACAATATAATTTTCATACCAAAGATTAAAAAAAGCAATATATATATATATATATATATATATATATATATAAAATATATATATACATATATACATATATATATTTTTTTTTAAATATATATATAAATATATTTAGCAAAAATAGAACAAAAAACCAATGGCCTACAATATACACATTAGTGTACCAAAGACAAACAATATTCTAAGTGACGATAAAGGACCATAATAGATAAAATATGACATAAAGTACATACAAAATCAAGATATTGTCAATATAAAAATGATAACCAGAAACAAGAATGAATAGGTGTGTACCTAATAAAGTGACAAGTGAGTGCATGTTACAGTGCCCTCATTGTTATTTTTGGGTGCAGCTATCAAAGCGCCCTCCTGTTTGAAATAGTGCAGCAGCAACAAGGCATCTTTCTGTGGGAATTATCAAGATATCGCTGCCTGTCGCGCAAAATATGTGGTTATACGTTTGTGTGTGTGTGTTTGTGTGTGTATGTGCGTGTGTGTGTTCTTGTATTTCTACCCTTCTTGAGACATCAACAAAGAAAAGTACATTCCATATGAGGACCGGTGAACAATTTAAGACTTAAATTATGGTCCCAATATGGAAAACCATTGCATTTAATAGAAAATGTCTCAAAATGAGAGTGGTCCCAAAAAGCATGTATATAGAGATATACTGTAATAACTTGAAGTAAATAATGAAGATTACAACCAATTACAAACCAATAAAAAAAATATATATATATATATATATATATATACCTAAAAGCTTACCTTTTTATATTTGCATAGTATGTATGTATTATAAATGTTGTAAATACAAATCTTTATATATCTAGAAAGGGTGGTCCTAAAGAGGTAGGCATTTTTCGGAGGTCTCAAGAAGGTAACAAATTCAAGAGTGCGTGCGTGTGTGTGTGTGTGTGTGTGTGTGTGTGTGTGTGTGTGTGTGTGCGTGCGTGCGTGCGTGTGTGGCCAATCCATCCCTGATGCTCCAGTGTCAGTTGTTGGTAGAGTGTGTAGTGAGAATGACTCGCCGGGCAGTTAAATAAATATGTCTAATTGGCCACCTAGTATTAGGGTCAGCAGCTGGAAGGAAAAGACACATTTGTCGCTAACACTTTTGCACACTCAATGTGTGTGCGTGTGTGTGTGTGCGCGCGTGCAGCTCCTGAACAAAAATTCAATTATTAATGGACTGATTGCTCAAGTGGAGGTTCTCTGGGAATCCGAACCTGCCACACTGAATAAAATAAAACCACTGCTTTACATTTTCATTATACCAAACCGTGTTTTAAATTGCAAATGCGTCTCAGAAACCCACCGTTTTCCCGTCACCCCCCATCCCCCCCCCCCCACCCACAACCCATCCTCTCCCAACCCATCTATTCCCCCTTCCCTCACAGCAGCCCACTTCCCCGTGCCCCCATCCTGTATCCATGCACACACATTTCAATTCTACTGTTGTGGCGTTGTACAGTCACCATTAAGCAGTCTTATTAAAGAGTGTGTGTGTGTGTGTTTGTGTGCGTGTGCGCGCGTGTGTGTGTGTGTGTGTGTGTGTGTGTGTGTGCACAGTGAAGTGCTTCTGGGCCGCGGTGGAGCGCCTGCGCTTATTTGCAATCAGGTCAGACAGGCAGCACAGCCACATACTCCACTGTCACCTCCCTCTAGACCTCCTCTCCTCCATCTCCTCTCTCTCTCTCTCTCGCTCTCTCTCTCTCCCCTCTGCCAGCATCAGTGGAAAAAAGTGCATTTTATCAAGCGCCGGACATCTCAATTATCTCCTTCCTCGTTGTTTCAACAGCACTCGCTTGCCACTCCCCCGTTCTCCTTAATTTCTCTTCACTGCAAATGTAAAAATTAATGCCCTCGTGAGCTCCGGGGAGGATATTGACGGTCCAACAAGGCGGCCGTATGTTTGCACAAACATCATTATCACGTTGAGTTGTCAGCAACAATAGACGTGAAATTGTGGAGGAGCGTCGGAACCACTTTTGTAAACTTTCTCTAAAGAGCTCCGTTTCAGAGGAGTGAAATATTCCATTCAACTTGAATACAGCCTATCCAAAACAACAGACACAATGCGTGAACAAATTAACAATTTCTAATAAATAATTTACTTTCAGCCCTCCTGGTAGGCTTCTTTTATTTATGGATTGTTATTATCTTAAGCGCATTCTTTTTGCAATGTTTTCCCCTAACAAAACAACAAATGGATAGCATTTACTTCCAGGGTGCTTTTTACAGCTGTAAAAACATGAATTTGTGAATGGAATCATCCTGATTGGCAGTTCTGACACCGAGTGACTAATCTGTAGTAGAGATGGGATTTGTGGCTCTTTGAGGAGCCGTTCAAAAGACTTGTTATTTTATCAGATTTTTGGGACTATGAGGTGCACTTAAAATCCTACTGCACAAATTAGTTCTGGTTGTGCTTACCGACCTCAAAGCAATTTTATCTGGTACAAACTGTAATGAAAAGTGTGACCAGTATAGCGCAGTCACACAAGTGTGGGTTGCAAGTTGACGCCGTTTCAATAAATGACGCTAGCAAGCAAGCCCACAACGTTGATGTTCCATTGAGAATATTGAACATTACACACAGGGCTCATAAATCTGTCAAAATGTTTTAGTACGACTTCGGTAAGCTAAGAAAACGCACTGCTTGATGGATTGCTAACATAGTCAGACGTACTGTGCTTCAACATACGGGTATTATTATGTTGTGTGTATAAAGAACCCAAAATAGCACCTTTGAGGAGACATTATCTGACGTTTTGTTTTGCAAAATTATGCAAAGCCAACTTTTTTTATTGGTACCTGCTGATGTGTACTTGGGATCTGCATAAGTCCCGAAAATCTGCGCGTCTGTCATTGTAGTCCATTCAACTTGAAAACAGCCTATCCAAAACAACAGACACAATACATGAACAAGTGAACAATTTCTAATAAATAACTTACTTTCAGCCCTCGTGGTGGGCTTATTTTATTTGTAGATTGCAATAGCAATGTTTTCCCCTAACAAAACAACAAATGGATAGCATTTACTTCCAGGGTGCTTTTTGCAGCTGTAAAAACATGAATTTGTGAATGGAATCATCCTGATTGGCAGTTCTGACACCCAGTGACTAATCTGTAGTAGAGATGGGATTTGTGGTTCTTTGAGGAGCCGTTCGAAAGACTTATTTTACCAGATTTTTGGGACTATAAGATGCACTTAAAATCCTAGTGCACAAAATAATTCTGGTTGTGCTTACCAACCTCGGAGCAATTTTATCTGGTACGAACTGTAATGAAAAGTGTGACCAGTAGATGGCCGTCACACATAAGTGTGGATTGCAAGTTGACGCCGGTCCAACAAATGCTGCTAGCAAGCAAGCCCACAACGTTGATGAAATTGTCTTGTGATTTTTCCCACACATACATATATATATATATATATATATATATATATATATATATATATATATATATATATATGTATATATATATATATATATATATATTTATATATATATATATATATATATATATTTTCTATATATATAGAATAGAATAGAATAGAATAGAGTTTTATTGTCATTATTGCAATGAACAGGTTCAAAGAACAACGAAATTGGAGCAGCTCCTCCTAAGGTGCATATATATATATATATATATATATATATATATATATATATATATATATATATATATATATATATACACGTATATGTGTGTGTGTATGAATAAAATAAGTTGCTAGTATTACATTTTGCGTCCTTTTCTACTGATTTTTTCTGAAAGAGCATGTGGAAACAGGTAAAAGCAGGGACTTCCTGAAATGTTGATTATTTCATATACATTTTTGGTTTAAAATGTTAACCATACTAGTTTTGAAGTAATTATCGACCAAGGCGACCAAAATAATAGTTGTATATGCCTCTGTCCACACTGTCTACATGCCGGGGAAAGGACTCCAGTTGTGTAGATGACTGGATACCAAGAAGGGCCGACATATCAAGTCTTGCGATGGAAAGGAGGCTTTCCAAGTACAAGTTAGTTCTACACAATTCCATCCATCCATCCATTTTCTAACGCTTATTCCCTTTTGGGTCGCGGGGGGCGCTGCTGCCTATCTCACCCTGGACAAGTCGCCACCTTATCGCAGGGCCAACACAGATAGACAGACAACACTCACACTCACATTCACACAATAAGGCCAATTTAATGTTGCCAATCAACCTATCCCCAGGTGCATGTCTTTGCATGCAAACATCACACAGAAATATGCCGAGGCCAGGATTGAACCAGGACTACTCAGGACTTTCGTATTGTGAGGCAGACGCACGAACCCCTCTGCCACACAATTCCTCAAAAATTAATTGATATTATGGAAACGATTCATTCTTGTGTCATTTAATTGATCTGGACGCCATGTCCCTTTAAGGCTGATGAGTCAACAAACAAAATGCAATTTATTACAAGGATTATTTCTCTAAATGTGTGCAACACCTGTGTGTTACTGCATTCTGCGCACTAACCTTTCCTCCCCGCTTGGTCCCTTTTCATGCACGTCTGTTCATTTGTGTGTGTGAGCGAGAGAGGGGAGGGCAGAGATGCTGGTGAGTTGTGCTAAGGGCCATAGTCTCTCTGCTGTATCTCAGGGCACATTGTTCATGCATGGGACCTTATATGCAGCAGGCTGTGCGTGCGTGCGTGTGTGCGTGCGTGTGTGCGTGCGTGCGTGCGTGCGTGTGTGCGTGCGTGCGTGCGTGCGTGCGTGCGTGTGTGTGTGTCTGTGTGTGTGTGTTCTTGTTTTTCTACCTTCTTGAGACATCAACAAGGAAAAGTACCTTCCGTATGAGGACCGGTGAACAAGTTAGGACAGAAATCACGGTCCCGATACCATTGCATCCAATAGAGGCCAAATACTAGAGTCTGTGAACATTGCTCCAAAGTATGTCTGTAATATTGCAACATTTTCTCGTAAAATTATCATTTTTTCATGTAAAATTATGACTTTTTAATGCAAATTGTGACATCATCATATGAAATCTGACTCTTGTTAAAATATTGTGACATTTTTGAGTAAATGTATGACTTTTTCCAATTATTATTATGATATTGCTAAAATGTTTCAGTTTTCTTATAAAATTGTGACTTTTGTCGGGTAAAATGACGACTTTTTCATAAAATTGCCAACATTTTAAACTTTTCTTGTAAAATTGCAACTGTTATTGAGTAAAATTCCAACTTTTATCATAATATTGCACAAATGATCAGTTTTTCTTGTAAAATTTTGACTAGCGTTGAGTAAATTATGACTTTTATTATAAACTGCCAAAATTCAAAGTTTTCTTGTGAAATTGTTACCTTTTTATTGTGAAATTCCAACTCATTGTTCACAACTAGCTTTTTAGATTTACAAGTGTGTATATATTATTCATGTTGTCAATACAAATCTTTATATATCTATAAAGGGTGGTCCTAAAGAGGTAGGCATTATTCGGAGGTCTCAAATACACAAAATCTGTGTGTGTGTGTGTGTGTGTGTGTGTGTGTGTGTGTGTGTGTGTGTGTGTGTGTGTGTGTCTGTGTGTGTGTGTGTGTGTATGTGCGTGCGAGTGTGTGTGTGCGCGTACGTGTGTGTACGTTTTTAAGTGTGGCTGGGTGTCCCACGTTTTGCCACCCTGCAGCCGGACACCGATCTCATTGTGGTCTTCATCTCCGCCACCCCCCACTGGCATGTTGTTCACCTTCACAATGTTTCCGCTGTCACTCTTTGGAACCTGTTGGAGCACAAATTGCCAACATTTTTGCATATGTATGACGCGTGTACGTGCACGCGGTTCGAAGCGCTGTGTGCTGGTGTGGCAGTCAGACAAGTGGAAGGTCAAGCGCTCTAGATGTCCTGCTTACTATCACCCATTGGTCCATTCTGACTTCACCCTTTCTTGGTCCATTTTTATTTTTTTTTATCATTGTCTAATTAAGTTCTCATCCCTCTAAGGTGGACTGCAGTACACTACCAGTCGGTTTTGTAGTGGTCATCTACACGCTTACGCATGGATATTACATTAATGTGTAGTTTTTATAATGTACACTACAATTATTTTTAGTGTTGCCTTCATAGCTATGTTGATTTGAGATGGGTACCCTTCACACCAATTCTTGGTACCTGGTAATCGATTCCGGTACTCATTTTCCTTATTTTGTGTGTTCACAAAAATATAGAAATATACAAATTTGATAAGTATTTAATGTTATTTTTACTTTAACTGGTAATACCTTCTCTGCTGTCCAGTTGCTATATATGTTTTCCTCATGACACTATACACTCTAAGAAATAAAACGTTGGATTTTATTGATCAAGTTAAGGCAATATTTTCCACAAAACTGTCAATTAAGTGTAACATAATATGGTTGCTATCTCCAATCTCGATGGTCACATAAATCAAAAGTGAAATGTTATATTAGGCTACAACTTTGTTTAAATGCCACTATTAACAGCAGTAATTAGAACGTAATCATACTTTGTTCATTTTTTGACAGAATACCTTGGATTTAATCAACAATATCAATTTGGATTTAAGTGTACCATTTATAGTGCTTTTAAACTTAATTAAGTTGGTTAATTATGATTTAAATCATAGCATTATTTATATGTTAAATGTTTAGCTATAATAAAGACTAGTGTAAAAAGGTTCTTGAGTGGTCACCTGATCTCTGTAGTTAAGTGTTGAACCTTTTTTGAGGTTCTCTGAAACGTCTAACACTTAACTACAGAGCTTAGGTGACAGCTCAAGAACCTTTTTATACTTGTTTAGGCATGAACATTAACATTTATGTAACACTCTACAACCTTAACCTACAATGGAAACCTCATGTACACCAGAGCTTATACAAAAAGTGTAAATAGTGCAAATGAGACTCAATATACTCACTCCCATTTGCAAGTATTATATCGTAGATTTTGCATGCAAATTGCATTTACAAGAGTTTGAAAAGCCGTAATGTATAAGCTACAATGTATTTCACATTAAGTATACCTTTTTTTTTTATTGTGCCCTTTAACTTCTTTAAACTGTAAGTACTGTACTTATTACGCACCAGCTGTATGATTGTAACATGCACACTACAATGATTTGCCACTTGCCATGATTTAAAATTGTATTCCTGGAAAAGTCCCAACTTTTAAGAGTAATTTACTTATTTTTAGTGAGTGACTAAAAATTACTTTTCAACAATGAATCATCAGTAGGGGAAAGCTAACTTGTCTCACGACGGTCTAAACCCAGCTAATAATTATATTTTGACTACCGTATTTCCTTTAATTGTGGCCGGGGCGCTAATTAATTAATAAACCTCTTCTCACTCCTGCGCTTACCAAAGGCATGCGGTAAAAGTAAGCATGCGCTAATTATTTTAAAACCTCTTCTCACTCCGCACTTACCAAAGGTATGCAGTAAAAATGTGAGTGTGATTAAAGCGTGGACCTTAAATCCTACTGAATAGCTCTTAATCGTCTTCCCTTTATGCGATTTCAAATAACCGGTATTGAAATCAGCCTCCTCCATTTTGAAAATGATGACAGGGGAATTGTCACTCGTGACGTCACGAGTTTGACCAGGCGGTAATACTAAGCATGCGCTAATTATTTTGGGAAGCAAGTTTGACCCCGGCAGTAATTCAAGGCAGGCGCATACTATATGCCCTGCGGCAATTCAAGGAAATACGGTATTTTAGTTGAAAAAAAGTTAAAATTGATAAAATAACAAATCAACAAGATATTTTGGTTTTCCCCAGAACATCTTGTTTAAAGATTAGAACATCCTGACAATGCTTAATTTAAGAATTGAATATTGCTGTTTTCGGAATAAAATCTGTTTATCTGGTTTAGCTTATACCTGCACCTTATTGCTCTTTTATCCTGCACTACAACGAGATAAAGCAACATATTGTTGTTCTTATCTGTACTGCAAAGTTCAAATTGAATGACGATAAAAAGGAAGTCTAAGTCGAAAAGTCATGCCAATTTCTCTATATATCAAATAAGTTAGGATGTCCTAACATGTATATTTAACTGGCTGCATGGACGGATAATTTCACTAGTTTTTAGTATTTATTTCCTAATTTTTGTCTTTTTGTCTTCGAATTACTTTTTTTGCAGTGCATTCTCATTACCAAATCTAGAGGTGTTGAAATTGCCGGGTAAAATTGCAAATGATTATCTGTAGCATGTGTATGGCAAAGCTAAAACATTTGAAATTTGAAGCCTTACTGTACATCCAGACACTTTTTAGGAGCAGGGTTTCCACTACATGTTATTGATTGTGGCGCACCGCCACCGCAATACATGTGCCGCCAAAATAAAATACGTTTTTAATTGTATTTTATATTAAAAATATATATATATACTTGAAAAATAAAAGTAATATATTGTATGAATGGATGTGTATATATATGTATATGTGTATATATATATATATATATATATATATATATATATATATATATATATATATATATATATACAGAGGTGGGTAGAGTAGCCAGAAATTGTACTCAAGTAAGAGTACTGTTACTCTAGAAATGTATTACTCAAGTAAAAGTAAGAGTAGGTCACCCAAATATTTACTTGAGTAAAAGTAAAAAGTATGTTGTGAAAAAACTACTCAAGTACTGAGTAACTGATGAGTAACCTGTTTGTTTAATGATTACGGCAACAAATAATGCACAAAAACATAAAAATAGCAACGAGCAAATTCAGAGCAGGAATATCTCTTAAGCAACTAAAACAATAATATATATTAAATAATAGTACATTAAATAAAAAAAAAATTAAGGCACATTGAGCCACAATAACTTAACAGCACCATAGGCTCAGTAGATTTTCAATGATTGATTGATTGATTGAAACTCGTATTAGTAGATTGCACAGTACAGTACACATTCCGTACAATTCACCACTAACACCCCAATAAGATTTTCAACGTTAATCAATTACTTAATAAATGACCAAGTTGAGGTGATCTACCTCATTTATACATATACATACAAACACATATCATATATATATATATATATATATATATATATATAATATATATATATATATATATATATATACATATATATATATATATATATATATATATATACATATATACATAGTATATATATATACACATCAATTTATATATACAGTATATAATTTATATTTATTTATTTTGCCTTTTTTGTTGACATGTCAAAGGTGTTTTAATGAATATACATGTTTGATTCCTATCTTTCATGAATACAACAATACAAGTTGGTGTATTACCTGATTCTGATGACTTGCATTGTAGTTTTAATAACGTTCACGTTTTCAAATGGAGGAGAGAAAAAAAAATCCTCCTTTCCGTCTAATACCACATGAAACTCGTTGGTTTTTAACATCTCATTTGTCCAGCTTCCATATTCGTTTTTATACCTTTTACCAAGAATACATTGCGGCAAACTTCGTAGTTTGCTAGCTTGTTTGCACTGGCTTTCGGAGACTCTTATTTTGTTAGCGCAGGCGCGATGGAGCGGCACTTTTGTTGTGAAGACAGGAACTGTGCGATCAGTCTTTAGGCTTTTGACGGGAAGTATGGTTGAAATAAAAAGTGTCTTTTTTCATTTGCACTTTTGATTGATTGATTGAAACTTTTATTAGAAGATTGCACAGTACAGTACATATTCCGTACAATTGACCACTAAATGTAACACCCCCAATAAGTTTTTCAACTTGCTTAAGTCGGGTTTCACTTGTGACGGTCATGTGACTGCCTGGCTCTGTTTGATTGGTCCAACGTCACCAGTGACTGCATGTGATTGGTGAAACGCAGGCATGCGTAGATCCTATGTTGAAAAACCAAAACAAACATTAATAGATCGATAAAAAAGTAGCGAGTAGCGAGCTGAATGTAGATAAATGGAGCGGTGTAAAAGTAGCGTTCCTTCTCTATAAATACACTCAAGTAAAAGTAAAAGTATTTGCATAAAAACTACTTTTAGAAGTACAATTTATCCCAATAGTCTATTTACATCTAACACAATTTCCCAGCTCATATGGAAACGGGTTTGTGTATACACACATATATATATATATATATATATATATATATATATATATATATATATATATATATATATAATATATATATATATATTATATATATATATATATATATATATATATATATATACTTATATGTATGTATATATATATATATTATATATATATATATATGTTATATATAAATATGTATATATATATACATATATATATATATATATACATATACATATATATTATACAATATATATAGTCTATTATTTGCATACTGTTAGCCATAAGTTTGAAAAACATCTCAAATACATGAAAAAAACTTTTCTCTGTTTTATTTGGAAAAGAAAAGCGTCAAAATCTAAATCGTCCGTCAGGAGTGCTACATCTGGTTGCGGCACTTAACAGTTGGCCCCCGGCAGAAATAAAGAGAAATAGTTGAAGGGTAAGGAATTTTCAAGTTAATTAATGGCATTTCTTGTTTAAGCCTGTGTAAATAACCCTAAATCTAGTAACAACTGACAAGAATGTCTAACTTTACGTCGTTTGCATCTTAGAACCTCTGTTTTTTCTGGGAATTCCAGTTTCCTCCCACGTTCCAAAAAATAGGTATCTAGGTTAATTGGAGACGGCAACTTGTCCGTAGAAAATGATGGGAGTGTGGAATGATTGTTTTTCCACAGGGCTGTATGTGTCCTGCCATTGGCCATGCTAATTTGGGTTAGCTTGCCAATGAGTTAGTCCATTATACGTTAGCATAAAGCTAGCGACGTTAGAGCCAACCTTCATGCTGCAACCTTGCCTTGCTTTTCTAAGGTTTATTTCAAACTATATTATTAATTTAACGTGATTTCTACATGGACTGTATGTGCACTTCATATAATGTGTACACATTTTTTATATACTTTCCCGAGTGTGGTTAGTTTTGCAGTTTTTTTTATCATATTAAGGACTGTTTTACCATATTTGGCAACTTAGTTGCAACATGCAGATAGGGCAGAATATACTCTAGCCTTTATTACATTTTACTAAAGCAGCAAAGAGAGCAAAGTCTACAAGTCAAATTCCTGGTGTTGCACATACTTGGCCAATAAAGCAAGTTCTAATTCTGATAACGCGAGAAAAAATGTATTCTTAACACCTAATAATACATTTGTTTTAAAGTTAAAGTACCAATGACCCATCACCCTTGATCACCCCCCTGGGAGCTGAGGGGAGCAGTGAGCAGCAGCGGTGGCCGTGCCCGGGGAATCATTTATGGTGGTTTAACCCCCAATTCCAACCCTTGATGCTGAAGTACCAAGCAGGGAAGTAACGTGTCCATTTTTATAGTATTTGGTATGACTCACAAACTACCGATCTCAGGGCAAACACTGTAAGCACAGAGGTAGGTTTGGAATATACATAAAAAGTTTGGTTAGTCTTATTAAAGAAAATATTTCTCATTGCAAATCAAAATGATCATGTCGTATACATGATGATGGTCACATTGGCCACGCCCCGACCGCCACATATATAGTTGCAATCCAGGGAAAACCTGAGGAGCATACTTGCCTTGTTGGGATGGAACATTGCAACATTACCTCTCCAGGCAATTGGCCGAGTCTGCTCTAACTGTGACGTCTGTTGCAATTTGATTTTACAGGAATCAATATCCGGTAGTACAGACACAACTCAGGCGGTACTATAAAACTACCGAGTTGGGTACCCATCCCTCGTGTCCTTTTATGTCCCTTATGTTCTCTGATGTTTTCATGTGTTATTTTTTGTGGACTTTTTTGTATCTGCACTGCAAATCACATCATTTCCCAAAGTGGGATGAATACAAATTGCTCCTCTCCTATTTTAAATGTACCATGTGTTTACTTTAATCTTGATTATTCACTGTTACATCTCATTCTTTTTTAATCTATGACAAAAGTGTCAGTTTGATGGAGACTGTTTTAAAGGTAATTAATCAATCCAATTAAGTTTCCATTGTAAACAAAGGAAACATATTGACCTGTAGTCTCTTCAGATTCAAACTTTGGCCATCATAACACTTTTTTTTTAAAATATACAGCAATATTTTAGGTAGCATTTCGATATCTTAATAATTACGTATTTTCCCGAACATAGGTAGCACCGGATTATAAGGAGCATGCCGATGAATGGTCTAGTTTTGATCTTTTTCTATATATAATGTACACTGGAATATAGGGCCAATTAAAGGAGTCATATTATTATAATTGTTTCTGAATGTAAAACACTTCCTTGTGGTCTACATGACATGTAACGCTGGTTCTTTGGTCAAAATGTTCATTGATGATGTTTTACAGGTCATCTTAAAGTCGCTTCTGCATGCGCCATTTTGTAGGCGATCTTATTTACGTGGCTCACCTTCGGCAGTGTCTTCTCCCCGTCATCTTTGTTGTAGTGGTGTAGCGTGCAAGGATGGTAGTGGAAGAAGTGTCAAAAGATGGAGCTAGCTGTTTTAATGACATTCGGACTGTATTTCTATCAAAAATGGAGCACCAATACTTCATCTGGAAATAACAACACCTTATATGTGTCCCGTGAAAAAACGTCATAACTAAAGTTACTTGGGTAAATAATGTAAACTCACTACACCAGTATGTTTTAGCGCTTTCATGGCGAGTTTACTGACTGATATATGTACTAACTTTACACTACTTTATATTAGTAATGGCAACAGCGGATGATGAATGTCCCATAACAAGAAGATGGAGAAAAAGAAGAAACTTATCGACTACGGGTTCGCCACGGACTACAAAGGCGAATTTGCACAATTTTTTCAGGATTTATGCAGATTCCAAATACAGATCAGCAGGTACTAGAAGGCAGGAAAAGTTGCTTCTGCATAATATTGCGAAACAAAACACCAGATAATGTCTTACCTTATACCAGGGGTCTTAATGTACAGGCAGGATCAGGCCTCCGTATAGGTTTTTTCCGGGCCGCGGGATGAGTTAGCTAAGTATAAACATTAGCCAAAATTTTTGAATGAAAGAAACTTTTGTTCTAAATGTGTCCACTAGATGTCGTAATAGAAATTCTTTGTAACATAGATTATGCTCAATTTGTATAAAAATTAAATCACATGATGTTAGTGCACCGGTCGAGGAAAATGAGCAAACTACTTAAATAATATCCTGTAATTTATTTTATTTTTTTCTTGATAGACTGAAAACTAACACCAATGAGTTGACTGATGAACATTATGACAAAATTATTTAGAAAGGATAAATAACAACAAATAAAGATATGATGCTATTAACGGCAACGTGTAAATGTAAAAACAACTCCAACAACATTATCATTTGTACATTTTCATAATGTGCTTGTTCTATTTTAAAACAAAGAAAAAAATCTGAAGTTGTCTTTATTTTTAGGTTATCGTGTCGTGATTTTACCACTTGGGAGTAGATTTTTCTCCATGTGGCCCCCTATTTTAAAATGAGTTGGACACCCCTGCCTTATACACACACCATAAAAATACTCATATGGTAAAGCACATCAAGTGGTGCAGCCTCATAGCTTACCAAAGTCGTACTAAAACATGTTGATAGACTTTTGAGTGCTGTGTGTAATGTTCTGTATTTTCAATGGAACATAAAAAATGTTGGCATCACGTATCTCTTATGTTTGACTGCCATCTACTTGTCACACTTATCATCACATCATGTACCAAATAAAATTGCTTTGAGGTCAGTAAGCAAAACCATAATTATTCTGTGCATGAGGCTCGCCGGGTTATAAGGCGCACTGTTGAGTTTTGAAGAAAAAAAAAAGATTTTCAGTGTGCCTTGTATTTCGGAAAATACGGTATTCAAAAAGATAAACCTAGATGAGATATAAAAACATTGTAAAACAATCAACGCTTAAGATGCATATTTTTCAAGTGTAAGAAGAAGCTAACAGGGTGTAAAACCTCAACAATCTGCCTTAATTTTGGTAACAAATGACAACACATATGGTCCTGATGGACAAGTATTGAGACACGGCGGTAGTCTTATTGCTTGGAATGAGAGTCCACGTACTTGAAGATTTAGAGATGCAACATTATACAACAATATTACCTTTTCAAAACACAAATCTTTGACAGAGCTTCTGTTTTGAAGCTCAGTAATGATGTCTTTATCTGGTGACTTGTATGTCCACGTGTCGCGGGAAAGAAATCCTTCCTTACCATGATCTATCTCGACCGAAACGGAATAAAATGTATCACTGTCTTGCCACGGCAAAGATTCTCGAGGCAGTCATGTCGAAGCTCCAGCACTCACTTGATGTCATGTCATAATCTTCCTGCCCTCTGGCCAATCCCGCGCCTCCCGTTTCATCTTCATATGTATCCCAGACAGCATCTTTGTATGCGCCGAATTGATGTCGCCGTGCATCAGCCGCTGACGTCTCCTCAGTGAGCATGTGTCACGGGCGCCTTTGAAAGAAATGTGTTATTACCGCCTTGACAACAAGGTGGCACTCTGCGCTAAGACAAATCCCCCCCGAGGCCTGGCTGTAATCCCCCAGAGGACACCTTTACCTCGCGAGGAGGGAAGGAAAGGGAGAGGGAGAAAAGGGGGTAAAAAAGAGAATTGCAGGAAGAAAAGATGAGAACTCACCTCTGCTCTGCCTGGTTTTCTATGAACACAAACTATTCCGTATTTAGCTTTAGCTCAGAGGTGTCAAACTCCTTTTCATTGAGGGCCACCTCGCAATAATGGCTGCCTTCAGAGGGCCGATTTTTTAAAATGAATTAAAATTATGCATGTGAGCAATATCCTGTGATTAATCAAAATTCTAATTGATCCGATTTAAAAAGAATAAATATAATTTGATAGCATTGATATAAATTTGTACCAGTAATCACCTCATATTATTACACCATTTCCTATGCACTCGATTATTTGATTTTTTTTATGTACAAACTGTTATCTTTACTAACATATTTTTGTGAAACACTATGTAATAATGTGATATTTGTCACGATTAGATAATATCGTTTAGAAGATATACATTTTTTCCTGTAAAAATCGAAATAATTATTTGCATGTAAAGAAAAAAATTAAGTATTTTATTAACACACATTTTTCCCAGGCTTTCGCGGGCTTCATACAATGATTTGGCGGGCCAGATCTGGCCCCCGGGCCTTGAGTTTGACACCTGTGCTTTAGAATGTCTCAAGGCCTATCAATTAAAGGTGTCAATTATTTTATTTTTTTTTATATATATATATATATATATATATATATATAAATTAATTGCGATTGCAATTTGTAAAGATTCTTAATCAAATTTAAAAAATCAAAAAAATGATTAAAACATTTTTTTTTAATGTCAAGAGGGGAGGAAGTCGCAGTTTGCTGCGGGGTCATTCTCTCAGGAAGGCAGACGGACTACTCGGGAAGTGGCGTACAGGTAAAAACATGATTTAATTGTGAGTAAAAAAAGGTACAAACAAAAAGTGCTCACAGCGGAGGCACAACTTGGCTAAGGAAACAAAACTAATCATAGCTCGGTTGGTAGAGTGGCCGTGCCAGCAACTTGAGGGTTGGAGGTTCGATTCCCGCTTCTGCCATCCTAGTCACTGCCGTTGTGTCCTTGGGCAAACCACTTTACCCACCTGCTCCCAGTGCCACCCACACTGGTTTAAAATGTAACTTAGATATTGGGTTTCACTATGTAAAGCGCTTTGAGTCACTAGAGAAAAGCGCTATATAAAATATAATTCACTTCACTTTAACGTAAACTATGAACATAAAACAAACAACACTTACTATGGCTTGAAAAGAGCAGCATGAACTTTGGCATCAAAAACTAGCTTGAACAGAGCATGAAAAGAACAATGATGCCAGGGCGACTGACTGTCAAAGACGAGCTTAAATTATGCCTCTGATTAGAGCTCGAGAATCAGTTGAGCGGCCGAGCACTAATCAGAAACAGATGAACACAATGAGTAACCAAGGTGAGAAAACAAACAAGGAAGTGCAAACAGGAACTAATTGAGTCGTCATGAAAACTAGAACAAACAAGGGTGCGCAAAAACAGTAATTAATTGAGTCCAAAACTAGCAGAAAATACAAAAACATGATCCGGACCACGGATCATGACATTTAATCTGTCCTGTCCAGGCACTCAGGAAAAGCATATTTTTGATGTAGAGGAGGGGTGTCAAACTTGTTTTGAATCAGGGGCCGGATGGAGGAAAATCTATTCCCACGTGGGCCGGACATGTAAAAATCCTGGCATAATAACTTAAAAATACACCTACGACAAGTTGAGATTGTTTTCTTTGTTTTACTTTGGCCCAAAATAGAAGAAACACATTCTGAAAATGTACATATCACGAATAATCCTCGTGACAAAAACACTGCCAGTTAGTTGAAAATTCCAAAGGGAAAAATTGCTGCTTTTTCAAAAACCCTGTGAAGAACACAATTTACCTGGACTTCATTTTGGTGTAATTACACAGCAATTCAACTTTAAGTCACAGCCCATCTAGGATGGAATAAAAACACTTCTATGTATCGACTATCTCATTTGTCATTTCCCTTTTATTAGTCCTGTGCTAACTCAACAAACCACACAAACTGAGGTAGAAACTTTTCAAGAGGGTAGACTTACTCCCTGCCTTTTAGGCATCACTGTGTATTGATAGGAAAATAAAAGCTGTGCAATGTGTGAACAATTTCAACTAACCAAATATAAAAAAAACTGTGATGACTGAAAGTGTTGCAGTAAATCACACTGTTTACTTTCTTTAAATTTGCACAGAAGGCAATAATGGCCACAGAACTATTTCAATGTGCATCGTCTTGTGCAGCATTTTAATTGTTTATTTTACTCCGGTTTGTTTTACGTTGGGTCGAGGAGGAGGAGTCATGGCCTCGCTTTGCCGTGTACCCCTTGTTCGCTCCCGTTATAAACTATCGGCTTGCCTAACAGAATTGCTATTGCGACATCCAGTGGACACATTTAGAACAGCAGTTTTTTTTTATAAAGAAATGCAGATCAATACTACACTTAGCAAACACAGGATTGAATCTGATCCGGCCCGTGAGCCGCATGTTGGACATCCCTGATGAAGATGATCATATCTGCTGTACAGATGTATTTTACAAAAGGGTTGGATACTTCCCATGCCTTATTTGTATTTGACTTTTTTAAATGTTTGGGGAGAATTTTCTTTTTGAAGAACATCAGTTTTCTTTTAGTTTATATAGAAAACTTTGTATATAGAGATTGATCGAAGCTGTTATTCATTATTTAATTTTTTAGACAGCCTTAGAACTAAAGAACCTGGGCGGAATTATTCCTAAAAATGGAGGATTCCAATAGATGGTAATGGTTAGCATTGGTTATTTTACAGACGGGTTTCAACATCTCCTAATAGGAAAATCAAATACTAAAATGCACATTATTGTAAAATCAAACAGCTGATGTGTATTAATACTTCCAGGCAAACACTTTGCAGGGCTCAATATACTACTTACTACTTGGGATGTCAGATGTCAAAAAAAAAAAAAGTTTAATCATGAGTATTATTTGTAATGATTCTTAATTGATTTAAAAAATCGATTATTTTTTTTTTCAATCTGTCCTGTCCAGCCACTCAAACAAATCATATTGTTGATGTAGATGATTTAAATCTGCTGTTCGGATTCACTTTACAACAGACAAGAGTGTAATACTTCTCTTGTTGCCTTATTTGTGTTTGACTTTATTAAATGTTTGGGAATAATTTTATCAAACAAAACCAGTTTTCTTTTCAGTGATACAGTAATTGATCAGAGCTGTTTATATGTATTATGGAAAAATGTAGTTCATCATAGAACTGGCACCCAATTTGTTATTGCAAAGAGTATTGATTCTGAATCAAAATACCCTCAATAATTGAATGATGTGCTCCACTTGTGGGTTTAAATGTAATGCCTGTGCCACACTTCCATGTGGCGCTGTAATTGGCCACAAAGCTAGAAAAAGAGGGCATGCTCATCATTTTCCATAACTATTCTGTTGTTTTCCATCATCATTCTCAAATCATGCCTTCGTTCATTTTTTGCATGCAAAAAACTTGTCCGGTGAGACCGAAAGCCCCTGATTTTTTTTTTTGTAGCGATAAAGGCTGACAGCGGTTGACGCTTTAGCGGCTTGCATCACTTAGAACTTTTTTATTTCAACTTTTTATTTCATCTGAAATCACTCATTGGGTCAGAACCACTTTAAATCTGCCCCAAACTCCCTCGTAAAGCTTCAGGTTGCAAGCAACCATTAAGGATTGCGGTGGGGCAGAGCCGTGTCAGGAGAGAGCATAGCCAACTCGGTTTCGGAGTTGGTCCCCAACATGGCGCCCTGTAGTCATTTGGTGGGCTTTCGACCAATCATTTCGGAGATTGTCTGGCCTCTGATTGGCCAAAAGCCCCTCACGTGACTACAGAGAACCATGTTGGGTACCAACTCCGAAACCGAGTTGGCTATACTCTCGCTACACACGACTGCAGCCTCTCCCGATTCACTTGTTTCAGTAAATCTATGCCTTACTCCAAAGTCAGGATCGAGGATGTCAGCTAGCTCCCCCGTAGTCTTTTGCGTTCGATCCTTTCCCAATGACAGGAGGTGACATGGCTCTTCCTCGAAAATGAGTGGTTGCCATGTGGATGGTAGGCCAAAACCTTCCAGTAAGGACAGGGCCTTAGTTCTACACCAGTACAATAATAAACATCATCAGATCAGTGTTTCTTAACCTTAAGGACGGAGGCCATTGAGGGCCACCAAAAAATATCTGTTACTCAGCTGTGGTCCGTATGGGTACACAGTATGGGTACACAGTGGTACTCAGTTGTTATATACTTGTAGCAGTAATGACAGTGACAAACAGAAAAAGTCTAGACAATTATGACTAAGGTGGTGAAGCTTTATTTTCGATAGTTTATTTATTTTTATTTTGTTTGAATGGTTTTGTTTTAGTACTGCATAATTGTATGTACATCTATTTGTCATCAGTTATTAGAAGTCTTTTTTTTTGTCGATCACTAGGTTAGTATTTATTTTTGTAATCAGCCTGACCTAAGCCTTAAAAATAATCTTTGTGACTAACACTAGCTTTCGTATCATTCCACAAGGTTATTGAATAGGATCAAAACCAAGAGTAGGATGACTGATTCAGTGTCAATATTTGTGTGTGTGTGTGTGTGTGTGTGTGTGTGTGTGTATATATATATATATATATATATATATATATATATATATATGTGTATATATATATGTATATATGTATAAATATATTTGTAGTTTATAAACATATATATATATATATATATATATATATATATATATATATATATATATATATATATAAACCCCGTTTTCATATGAGTTGGGAATTTGTGTTAGAAGTAAATATAAACGGAATACAATGATCTGCAAATCATTTTCAAACCATATTGAGTTGAATATCCTACAAAGACAACATATTTGATGTTCAAGCTGATAAACATTTTTTTTTGCTAATAATCATTAACTTTATAATTTGATGCCAGCAACACGTGACAAAGAAGTTGGCAATAAATACTGATAAAGTTGAGGAATGCTCATCAAACACTTATTTGGAACATCCCACAGGTGTGCAGGCTAATTGGGAACAGGTGGGTGCCATGATTGGGTATAAAAGCAGCTTCCATGAAATGCTAAGTAATTCACAAACAAGGATGGTGCGAGGGTCACCAATTTGTAAGCAAATTGTCAAACATTTTTAGAACAACATTTCTCAACGAGCTATTGCAGGGAATTTAGGGATTTTACCATCTACGGTCTGTAAAATCATCAAAAGGTTCAGAGAATCTGGAGAAATCACTGCACGTAAGCGATGATATTACGGACCTTTGATCCCTCAGGCGGTACTGCATCAAAAACCGACATCAGTGTGTAAAAGATATCACTACATGGGCTCAGGAACACTTCATAAAACCACTGTCAGTAACTGCAATTGGTTGCTACATCTGTAAGTGCAAGTTAAAACTCAGCTATGCAAAGCAAAACCCATTTATCAACAACACCAAGGAACGCCGCTGGCTTCGCTGGGCCCGAGCTCATCTAAGATGGACTGATGCAAAGTGGAAAAGTGTTCTGTGGTCTGACGAGTCCACATTTCAAATTATATTTGGAAACTGTGGACGTGGTGTCCTCCAAAACAAAGAGGAAAATAACCATCCGGGTTGTTATAGGCGCACAGTTCAAAAGCCAGCATCTGTGATGGTATGGGGGTGTATTAGTGCCCAAGGCATGGGTAACTTACACATCTGTGAAGGCACCATTAATGCTGAATGGTCCATACAGGTTTTGTAGCAACATATGTTGTCATCCAAGCAACGTTATCATGGAAGCTCCTGCTCATTTCAGCTTACTTGCTTATGGCTGTCCATCAATTACGACGATGACGTTACTCCAGTAATGGGTTATTGAAGGGGGTTTCGTATGTGCCATTGCATGTGGCTGTGCAGGCCAATGCGCGACCCGCATGGTTTGCCACATGGGGGGCGGATGTAGTCCACGTTTGAGAGGGGGGCCCCTGCAGCGCGCTAATGTCGCTGTATACGTAGTTGTTTTCTCCTCTCAGAGGTCAGCTCCTGGATATGAGCAATTCCGGCGTGACTGTAGTTGCGCCAGGTGTGGCTATCAGCAGCCAAGACTTCCCGTGCAGAAGGCTGGATAACACAGCGCTTCAGGAGGGTTTTTATGTGGTCCTTGTAGCGTTTCCGCTGACCCCCAGGAGACCTATAGCCTTCATGGAGTTGGCCGTAGAGGATCTGTCGAGGGAGTCTCTGGGCGAGCATGCGGATTAAAAGCCCCACCCAACGCAGATGTCTTTGCGCAAGGAACACTTGGATCCTGGGTGTTTGGGTCCGGTCAAAAATATCCACATGAGGGACCCTGTCCTCCCAGGTCAGACCCAGGCAGCGGATGTGGTATCCCTCCAGGATTCTGACGTGCCTTTGGTAGGGGGTCCAGGCTTTCGAGCCATATAGCAGTGTGGACAGACAAACGGCTCTGTAAACAGCTGCTTTGGTGGAAACTGTCAGGTTTCTGTTCAGGAAGACCCTGGTTTTGAGCCTACCGAAGGCAGCAGACGCTAACCCAACACGGACCTGGATGTCATTATCAATGTTACAGGTGGGGAACAGAACACTTCCGAGGTAGGCGAAATGTGGAACGATGGTGAGTTGCTGGCCATCAGTGTTGAAGACAGGCACTTCTGACTGGTGGACAGAGTGTTGCGCAATGATCTGTGTTTTTGAATTGTTGACACTGTACATGGATGAGACCACGTTAAGTGCACGTTGTAGAGGGTCTGGCGTGTGGGCAAGAAGAGCACAATCGTCAGCATACTGAAGTTCTAGGATTTGTTATTTTGTAATTTTAGTAAAGGCCTGGAGGTGCCGGATGTTAAAGAGACTGTCGTCCAGCCGGAACTGTATGTGGATGCCATCTGTGGTTCCCAGAGCTTTGTGTGAGAGGAGAGTGACTGCTGAGAGAAAGAGGTTGAATATGACAGGGGCTAGGACTGACCCCGACTTTCACATTAAAAGAGGGGGATTGCTGGCCTCCAATGCGGACACAGGCTCGCATTCCATCATTAAGTTGTCTCAGGATGTTGAGGAACTTTGGCGGAATCCCCAGCCTTCCCAGTAAGTCCCAGAGGAGATTTTTACAGTGTCAAATGCCTTGTACAGGTCGATGAAGGCAATGTACAGACAATGCCAAGCCACGTGTTACAACAGCGTGGTTTCGTAGTAAAAGAGTGCGGGTACTTTCCTGGCCCGCCTGCAGTCTAGACCTGTCTCCCATCGAAAATGTGTGGCGCATTATGAAGTGTAAAATACGACAGCGGAGACCCCGGACTGTTGAACGACTAAAGCTCTACATAAAACAAGAATGAGAAAGAATTCCACTTTCAAAGCCTCAACAATTACTTTCCTCAGTTCTTAAACGTTTTTTGAGTGTTGTTAAAAGAAAAGGTGATGTAACAAAGTGGTGAACATGCCCTTTCCCAACTACTTTGGCACGTGTTGCAGCCATGAAATTGTAAGTTTATTATTTGCAACAACAAAAAAAAAAATTATGAGTTTGAACATCAAATATTCAATTGAATATGGGTTGAAAAGGATTTGCAAATCATTGTATTCCGTTTATATTTGCATTTAACACAATTTCCGAACTCGTACGGAAACGGGGTTTGTATATATGTGTGTGTGTGTCTGTATATACTGTATGTATGTATATATATGTATATATATAGATGTATATATATATATATATGTGTGTGTGTGTGTGTGTGTATACCCAGCAGAAACATTCAGAATAGCAATAAACAGAGCAATTGAAGGACGCACAAACATGACACGGTACGATCTAAAAGTTGTGAAACAAAAATAAATATTATCAATATTAGTAACAATTTCAAAATAGCAGTAATTAAAAATCCCTCATTGATATTATCATTAAAAACGTTAATACAAAAAAATATTTTAAAAAATGAACAATGCATCGCATCTCATAAGCTTAATAACACACTGTGTCCAATATTTTACACAAAGACATAATGAGTCATATTTTGGTTCATTTAATACTTAAAAAAATGTCAATAATGGATCCCATATTCCAATATGTGACTCATTATTATCTAAACTAAATTCAGTTGTTTCTACTGATATCATCTCCATAGTTTGTGCGTACCAGTCAGTATGATTTGGAACATCAACATCTATCCATTTTCTTAATATTACCCTTTTTGTTATTATGCATCTTGAAAGAAATGCATTTTTACTCTTTGATGACACGTTACTAAATTGAATAATACGAGTTTGCAATGTCATTGGGATGTGTATATTATGGAATGTGATTGCTTCTTTTGTTTTCAACCATAACTCTTTTATTCTCGGACATTCCCATAATAAATGAACAAGAGGTCCCTCAGCACCCCGACACTTCGTACACAACTTGCTATCTACTACACCAATTTTAAACAGCTGAGAAGATGTAAAATACAATCCATTCAATATCTTAAATTGAGTCAGCTTATCTTTAATGTTTCTAAAGGGCTTATTGGCATTTTTCCAAATATCATACCATGATATGTCTCTTTCATCAACATGTTTACGTCCATCATCCATTTCCGAACACATGCATCATTTGCATTTCTAGTGTGGTGTTCATTTATTATTCCATGAAACAGTTTAATTAATTTCTTAAATTTATCTTTATTAAAAAGTGCATCCTCCAGTTCATGACTATTTAAAGACATATTTTCAGAGGATATGCATTTATTTACAGCATGTTTTAAAGAGATAAAATTTATAAAATGTTTTCTGGGTACATTATATTGATCAACTAAATCATTGAACTGTTTAAAATATTTTTTATTAACAATATGATGAGGTTTAGTAATACATATGTCTTTCCATGTTGTCCATTTAACCACATTTTTTTTAATTATGATATTAGGATTGTATCAAAGCGGTTGATTTACAGATGTCATTGAGTTGATTCCTAGTATTTTCTGACACAGTTTTAGAATATTGGTGGCTTCTATTGAGCTCTGCCTCAATTTGTTAGGTATTTTTTAAATATAATATAAACTCCCAACATCAATGTCCAAATTCATTAACATATGTTTTTCTATGTTGATCCAGTCCTTATCTGCAGAAGAATGAAATAAGTGGCTTGCTTGTTCACAACCGAAGGAGATATAATAATGTAAGAAGTTTGGTAATTGTAGTCCTCCTTTATCTTGTGTACAAGACAACCATATGTATGAGCATCTGACCTTCTTTCCTCACCATATAAATGTGATATCATTGTATGTATTAGCTTAAACCAACTTTTATTGATTAATTTAAGCTTTGAAAGTGGAATTCTTTCCCATTCTTGTTTTATGTAGAGCTTTAGTCGTTCAACAGTCCGGAGTCTCCGCTGTCGTATTTTATGCTTCATAATGCGCCACACATTTTTGATGGGAGACAGGTCTGAACTTCAGGCGGGCCAGGAAAGTACCCGCACTCTTTTTTTACAAAGCCACGCTGTTGCAACACGTGCTGAATGTGGTTTGGCATTGTCTTGCTGAAATAAGCAGGGGCGTCCATGAAAAAGACGGCGCTTAGATGGCAGCATATGTTGTTCCAAAACCTGTATGTACCCTTTAGAATTAATGGTGCCTTCACAAATATGTAAGGTACCCATGCCTTGGGCACTAGTGCACCCCCATACCATCCCAGATGCTGGCTTTTGAACTTTGCGTTGATAACAGTCTGGATGCTTCGCTTCCCCCTTCGTCCAGATGACACAATGTCAAATATTTCCAAAAACAATTTGAAATGTGGACACTTCAGACCACAGTACACTTTTCCACTTTGCATCAGTCCATCTTAGATGATCTCGGGCCCAGAGAAGCCAGCGGTGGGTGTTTCTGGATGTTGTTGATAAATGGCTTTCGCTTTGCATAGTAGAGCTTTAACTTGCACTAACAGATGTGGCGACCAACTGTATTTAGTGAAAGTGGTTTTCCGAAGTGTTCCTTAGCCCAGGTGGTGATATCCTTTAGAGATTGATGTTGGTTTTTGATACAGTGCCGTCTGAGGGATCGAAGGTCACGGTCTTTCAATGTTGGTTTCCGGCCATGCCGCTTACGTGGAGTGATTTCTCCAGATTCTCTGATCCTTTTGATGATACTATTGACCCTAGATGTTGAAATCCCTAAATTTCTTGCAATTGCACTTTGAGAAACATTGTTCTTAATTTTTTTGAGTATTTGCTCACGCAGTTGTGGACAAAGGGGTGTACTTCGCCCCATCTTTGTGAAAGACTGAGTATTTTTTGGGGAAACTGATTTTATACCCATTCTTTTTTTTTTTTTTTTTTTTTTTGTCCTGTCCAGCTTCTCAGGCAAATCATATAGTTGATTATACCCAATCAGGGCACCCACCTGTTCCTATTAATCCTGCACACCTGTGGGATGTTCCAAATAAGTGTTTGATAAGCATTCCTCAACTTTAACAGTATTTATTGCCACCTTTCACAACTTCTTGGTCACATGTTGCTGGCATCAAATTCCAAAGTTAATGATTATTTGCAGAAAAAAAATAAAGTTGATCAGTTTGAAAATCAAATATGTTGTCTTTGTAGCATATTCAACTGAATATGGGTTGAAAGTGATTTGCAAAGCATTGTATTCGTTTATATTTACATCGAACACAATTTCCCAACTCATATGGAAACGGGGTTTGTATATATATACATATATATATATATATTTATATATATATATATATATATATATATATATATATATATATATATATATATATATATATATATATATATATATATATATATACATCCATCCATCCATCCATCCTTTTTCTACCGCTTATTCCCTATTGGGGTGGCGGGGGACGCTGGCGCCTATCTCAGCTACAATCGGGCGGAAGGCGGGGTACACCCTGGACAAGTCGCCACCTCATCGCATATATATATACAGTGGGGCAAAAAAGTATTTAGTCAGCCACCGATTGTTCAAGTTCTCCCACTTAAAATGATGACAGAGGTACACTTCAACTGTGAGAAACAGAATGTGAAAAAAAAAATATCCAGAAATTCACATTGTAGGAATTTTAAAGAATATATTTGTAAATTATGGTGGGAAATAAATATTTGGTCAACCATTCAAAGCTCGCACTGATGGAAGGAGATTTTGGCTCAAAATCTCCCGATCATGGCCCCATTCGTCCTGTACCCTTAGCAGAAAAACAGCCCCAAAGCATCATGTTTCCACCCCCATGCTTCACAGTAGGTGTGGTGTTCTTGGGATGCAACTCAGTATTCTTCTTCCTCCAAACACCACGAGTTGAGTTTATACCAAAATGGATACATGGATGATACAGCAGAGGATTGGGAGAATGTCATGTGGTCAGATGAAACCAAAATAGAACTTTTTGGTATAAACTCAACTTGTTGTGTTTGGAGGAAGAAGAATACTGAGTTGCATCCCAAGAACACCATAACTACTGTGAAGCATGGGGGTGGAAACATCATGCTTTGGGGCTGTTTTTCTGCTAAGGGGACAGGACGATTGATCCGTGTTAAGGAAAGAATGAATGGGGCCATGTATCGTGAGATTTTGAGCCAAAACCTCCTTCCATCAGTGAGAGCTTTGAATGGTTGACCAAATACTTATTTTCCACCATAATTTACAAATAAATTATTTAAAATTCCTACAATGTGAATTCCTGGATTTTTCCCCCCCGTTCTGTCTCTCACAGTTGAAGTGTACCTATGATGAAAATTACAGACCTCTGTCATCATTTTAAGTGGGAGAACTTGCACAATCGGTGGCTGACTAAATAATTTTTCGCCCCACCGTATATATATATATCTATATATATATAGATATATATATATATGTATATATATATATATATATATATATATATATACATATATATCTATATATATATATAGGTACAGCAGATCAGTTTCCTTATTGTAAACACAAGTCCACTCGCAGTGTGCTCTTCTTTTACTTACTGGAAAAAGATCACGGCAAGAACAGCCAAAAGCCATCTGCCCCAGACCTCAGACTGCAACATCTGTGACACACACACGCAGACAAGCGCGCGCGCAGACACACACACACACACACACATACACACACACACACACACACACACACACACACACACACACACACACACACACACACACACACACACTCACACACACACACTTTAAGACCGTGGAGTACAGTAGCTGTCATATACAGAGCATATGGTGCTCACCCCTCCTCCCCCAATCCACAACACCCAAGCTGACAAGCTATGTAGAATTAGTCTCAATACTTTCTCATCATAAAGGGCACTTATTCACATTATGCCGAGGTCACTCTCATAGCGATTGTCAAATTAGGTCACATTTTGATTTGATTGGCCAACTCCGTGCAGAGAGAGACAATAATGAGTGATTGTCCAGCTTGTGATTCGAATGAAGCCTGATTTCCTAATAGTTATGTTGAGTTGTGGTAGTGGTAGAGGTCATTTCATATGTATTATATGTCAAAGTTCATCCCTCTCTTACTCGAGACCCGATGGCTTAAATGTCTGGACACTAAACGCAGCTGCAGTGTTTGATGCTTCTATAGATAAGCAACAATATCAAGTAATTTGACGACACATTTAAAATCATCTGCCATTCATATATAGAAAATAGTAATGGCCTACTTACTGGCGTTTAATGCGTTTCCACAACTTGTGTTAGCACGAGCAATCTGCATTCATGTTATGTGAGGCTTTTTGATTTTGAAGTTCACACTGTCTAACTTATAGAATTACAACAATTTTTATGTAAAAATGTACAGTCGTACCTCAGTTGGTTCAATGACCATAACCATTTCTCAAATCAACACCACCAATTGAAATTAATTCAAATCAATTTAATCCGAAACACCACAATTGCAACATGTAAAACGCATTTTCAAAAGAAAATAACAATTTTCAGTGAAGAAATCCATCCATCCATTTCCTACCGCTTGTCCCTTTTTTAGGGTTGCGGGGGGTGCTGGAGCCTATCTCAAAGAAATATTGTTTGAAAAACAAAACAATGGGATATTGTCAGGATCATGACATGTGAGAAGTTTGTTGCGATTTCAAAAAAGCCGAGGAGGCAGTGTGCAGGTAAAAATGTATTTAATAACTAAACAAACAAAAAGGTGAGCGCAACTGGGAAGTGTTCTGAAAGCATTAGAGAAGCTATGCATGGCCAAAAACCTAAACAGACTTCATACAAAATAAAACAAAAACAGAATGCTGGACAACAGCAAAAACTCACGATAAGTGTGGAGTAGATGGCGTCCACAAAGTACATCCGTACTTGACAAGGCCATTGAATGAATAATGTCCCGCCGACGAAGCAAAGCAGCCGCTCAGTTTAAATAGTCTTACATGTTAACAGAAAACTGATGTTTGTAGGGGTCAAACGGCAGGAGTAAAGTCGGTGCAGGAACACACAAATTGAACTGCTGCCTAAATAAAAGGACAGGAACTAAAGCACTAAACACAGGAAAACACTATCAAATGGGGGTGGCAACCTGAAGTGTTGAAAGAGATATATTGGACCAAAAATAGCAAAAAATTAAAAGCCTTATATAAGTGTTCTAAAGAAGGCAACACATAATGCAAGTGTCTATAGTAGTTATATTAACCTACTACCAAAACGACTTTAAAAGTATGATATAAGTGTTATAATGAAGACAACACATGATGTAAGTGTCTACATTATCAAAATGACTACATCTCGCAGGCTAACGCAAATCTTTGTTGACAGATGTTGAAATGTAATATTTAGTCATCACATTTTAACAACATTGAAAAACATTAGTAACACTTCTCACAGGATGAGATAACTCCTGGTCCTTACTGGCTTGCAATGGCCAAAGTTACAGATGTGTGTGTCCAAGTTAAGTTAAGGTTAAAGTACCAATGATTGTCGCACACACACTACACTCTGCATTTGACACATCTCCTTGTTCACTCCCTGGGAAGGGAGGGGAGGGGTGGGCAGCGGCGGTGCCGCACTCGATAATCATTTATGGTGATTTAACCTTTGATGCTGAGTGCCAAGCAGGGAGGTAATGGGTCCCATGTTTTGTAGTTGTTGGTATTACTCGGCCGGGGTTTGAACTCATGACCTCCCAGACTTAGGGTGGACACTCTAACCACAAGGCCACTGAGTAGTTAAAGGAAACGGCAGGCTGTCATTTTCAAATGGATTTATTACAATATTTGCAAGCTGTGTAAGGTTTGCTGTGGTCTGGAACAACATGGCACACAAACAGAAATACAGCCAATATTATATTGAGATATTGTGTCATGCACATTTAAATTAAATACACAGAAGACATAAGTAAAGGAAATTAAATTAGCTCAAATACAACTACAAATGAGGCATAATGATGCAATATGAATATACAGCTAGCCTATATAGCATGTTAGCATCAATTAGCTTGCAGTCATCCAGTGACCAAATATGCCTGATTAGCACTCCAACAAGTCAATAACATCAACAAAGCTCACCTTAGTGTATTTCACGCAGAGCATAAAACGTTTGGTGGACAAAATGAGACAAAGAAGGAGTGGCATAAAACACGTCTTTCTGTGGCAGCATCGGAGAAAGTTGTACATGTAAACAAACTACAATGAGTTCAAGGACCGCCAAAATTAGTAGGACAAAACGGCACTTGCCAAGTACTCTCATCAGTGAAGCATGTTTAATATAAACAGTGGGATTTCTAACAATTAGGAAGGTTTGTGTCTTGTTTGTTCTCTTACAGAAACCCTATGTATAGATCCACCCATTTGTTTACATTCAGGAGCGTTAGCTTGCTGTTAGCGGTGGGCTATTGTATCCTCCTGCGGTGTGTAGTGAAGCATGTTAAACTATTCCTCGTGCGGCAGGGATTATACCTGTAAGAAATGTACTTTATTTGTCGCCATGGAGGCCAGGATTAGGGATTTAGAAGTAGCTAGACATATACCTTAGTCATATAATGGAAAGATGACATTACAGTCCATATGTATACAGTACATTTGACTTAAACTTAGACAAACATTAATGAACCACAAGGGAAATTGTTCCACACAGTAACTCAGTTACAAAAAATTGAAAGGGTAAGGATGGAAAGGATTATGCAGGTATGTGAATTATATTTATATAGCGCTTTTTCTCTAGTGACTCAAAGCGCTTTGCATAGTGAAACCCAATATCTAAGTTACATTTAAACCAGTGTGGGTGGCACTGGGAGCAGGTGGGTAAAGTGTCTTGCCCAGGGACACAACGGCAGTGACTAGGATGGCGGAAGCGGGGATGGAACCTGCAACCCTTAAGTTTACCAACCGAGCTATACCGCCCCAAAAGTAGACTAAAAATGTACCGTAGTAGCAATATAAAATATAACATATATGCAATATTTTCATATTATACAGTATATACAGTATATAATATATACTGATATATTATATCATTATATTATATTATTTTATATTTTTATTTAATATATACAATGTTATAAAAGACATTTCAGAACCTCTTACATATATCAGTAACGTATCATTTCTAACCGCCAAATTCCCTGACAAAATGAAAATTGCAAAAGTTGTACCGATACATAAGAATTGAGACACACACCAGTTCACTAACTACAGGCCAGTTTCATTACTTCCACAATTCTCCAAAATCGTGGAAAAACTATTCAATTGCAGAATAGATACATTTATCAACAAAAGTGGGACACTCGTAGAGAACCAATTTGGATTTAGAGCAAATATTTCAACATCAATAGCATTAATCAAAATAACAGAGGAAATTACCAATACAATAGACGGTAAAGAATGTGCAGCCGCAGTATTCATGGATTTAACAAAAGCATTTGACACAATTATTCATGATATTTTAATACAAAAACTAGAACGATAAGGCATCAGAGGTTTGGTATTGAACTTGGTAAGAAGCTATTTAACCAACAGGAAGCAATATGTAAAGATGGGTGAAAATATGTCAACACGGTTGGATATATCTTGTGGTGTACCCCAGGGATCAATACTGGGACCAAGATTGTTCAATCTTTATACAAACGACATTTGTAAAGTTACAAAGGACTTGAAGTTACTTTTATTTGCAGACGACACAACTGCTTTCTGTTCAGGAGAGAACACACAGAAGATAATACAAATAATAACGGAAGAAATGAACAAATTAAAAAAATGGTTTGATAAAAACAGACTATCTTTGAATCTCAGTAAAACTAAAATAATGCTATTTGGTAACAGTAGAAAAGAGCATCAGACAAGAATACAAATAGAAGAAGTAGATATTGAAAGGGTTAAAGAAACCAGATTTTTGGGAGTATTAATAGATGATAAAATGAACTGGAAATCTCATATACAAAACATACAACATAAGGTGGCAAAAAATATTTCAATAATGAATAAAGCAAAATACGTCCTAGACAAAAAATCACTTTATATTCTCTACTGCTTGCTAGTGTTACCATATCTCAGTTATTGTGCAGCAATATGGGGAAACAACTACAAATGTGCGCTACATTCGTTAACTGTGTTGCAAAAAAGATAAATTAGAGTAATACGTAATGTTGGATAAATAGAACATACAAACCCTTTATTTATTAAGTCAAAAATATTAAAGCTCGATGATTTGATAAAATTGCAAACAGCTAAAATGATGTACAAAGTAAATTATAACCTGCTACCAAAGAATGTAAATAAATAAATGATAAATGGGTTGTACTTGTATAGCGCTTTTCTACCTTCAAGGTACTCAAAGCGCTTTGACACTACTTCCACATTCACACATTCTCACACACATTCACACACTGATGGAGGGAGCTGTCATGCAAGGCGCTAACCAGCACCCATCAGGAGCAAGGGTGAAGTGTCTTGCTCAGGACACAACGGACGTGACAAGGTTGGTACTAGGTGGGGATTGACCAGGGACTCTCGGGTTGCGCACGGCCACTCTGCCACTGCGCCACGCCGTCCCTAATGTACAACAATTCTTCTCAACTAAAGAGGAGAAATATAACCTTAGAGGAAATATAATTTAAAATATTTGTATGCACGTACAACACTTAAAACCTTTAGCATATCAGTATGTGGAATTAAATTATAGAATGGTATAAGTAAAGAAATTAAACATTGTGCTGATATGATCCACTTTAAGAGGATGTTCACATTAATAGTGCTTACAAAGTACAAAGAATAAGGATTATGAGAATCACTTTCAACCTTATTGAAAAAAAGATATTCTTCATCTCAGTATGTTGGTAATGACTGAATTAATTAATTACATGTTACAGAACTGTTGTATTACTCATTGAGGGATGTCATTTTGCTATTTTGCTGTACAGAGAGTCAGTAGATGAATGTATATATTTGTGGGCGCTCCGACTTGGGAAAGGGGTAGGATTAAATAAGCTTTACTTCTTCCTACTCCTTTTCAGACATGATGCAATGTAAGGTGATATGAAACTGTGTGATGTATTGTGTTGTAAATGTGCTCATGTTCGAAATAAACTATGAAAAGAAAGAAATAATGTATAACAAATCCCAATTACCATGTACAATATTACAGTATATGTAACAGCTGCAGCAAAAAAAAAAAAAAAAAAGGGCGGCATAAAATAGAGAGTTGATCCAGTAGAAAATATATATTATAAACTAAGAGAGGTAGCTAACATAGAGGGTGTCAGGTAACAGACAGATATCATATATTGCCATAGTTGCCAACCTTGAGACCTCCGATTTCAGGAGTTGGGGGCTGGTGGGGTGGGGCGGAGGTGTGTTTGGGGGCGCGGTTGGGGCGGGGGGCGTGGTTAAGAGGGGTGGCGTATACTTCACCAACTCGAGAATTCATATATATATATATATATATATATATATATATATATATATATATATGAAATACTTGACTTTCAGTGAATTCTAGCTACATATTTTTATTTTATTTTATATATATATATATATATATATATATATATATATATATATATGCATATATATATATATATATATATATATATATATATATATATATATATATATATATATATAAATAAAAGAAATTGTTGAATTTCCGACGGCACCTATCCAATACACAGTAATAAAAACACAATTGTTCTACTAACTGTACTGTGCTTGCTGGTTACTAAAAAAAACCCAAACACTTACCTTTCACTATTTGACTAACCTTTGTTCCGCCATTTGCGTATTGGCGAGCGATCTCCGAATCCGGGAACATGCTTCACGGATTTGTTGTAGACATCCGCAAAAGAGAACGGGATGTTGCTTCCACCTATCAGCATAGCCATCTTTGTCTCACCATCGGGTCTCCATTTTGCGAGGTGGCCCATCATACTGGGTTGTGAATGATGCTGCGCTGCGGAAGCTTTGTGCTTCGCTGACTGACCATTAATGGGTGAGTATATCCGTTCGGCCGCCGTGTTCAATGGAAAAGTCTGTTCTACAAAATTTACAGGCAACATACCCCTTCTACTTCGAACTCTCCTGGATAAACTGAAATTATTGTTTCCATTCGTTTTGGAACTTGCAGACGTATTTCTTCATTTTGCTCATCGACGGTGTAATATATTGGGTTGGAGTCAATAACCAGGCGACGTGATGAAGTTATGTCTCTTTACTGTGGGCTTCAGAACTGACTTCCTAATGCATATGTTCCTTGACTGCACTTAAATGTAGAATATATTTACATTCTATTCTATGTACAGTAGATGGCAGTATTGTCCTGTTTAAGAGGGTCACAACATTGAGTCAGGTCTGCATTGAGCTGGAGGGGGCGTGGCCTCCAGCTCTGCTTGAATTTCGGGAGAAAATTTGTCCCGGGAGGTATTCGGGATAGGCGCTGAATTTCGGGAGTCTACCGGAAAATCTGGGAGGGTTGACAAGTATGTATATTGATGTATGGTGAGTGATTATACAGCTGGAGGAGGGTGAAATGAAGGAATTCTTGAACCGAACACTATCGGAACGAAGGTGAAGGAGCATTCTGGAGTATGAGCTCCACTGTACCTTATTTGTCTGGTGGAGTGGGTGGGCAGGATTGTCCATGATGGCAAGCAGTTTTTCCAGTATCCTCCTGTCCCACACAAACGCCTCCAACTGTGTGCCAATAGTTTGGCCGGCTTTCCCAAACAGTTTGTCCCTTTTGCTGGTGCTGCTCTCCCAACAAACCACAGCAAAGTACAGGGCACTGGCCACAACAGACAGACACATTAAAGGACCTAAGCTTCCTCAAGAAAATTAGTCTCCTCATGACTTTCTTGTATGCAGCTTTTACTGTTGTATTTCAAGTCCAGTCTGCTGTCCAAGTAAACTCCAAGGTACTTGAACTGTCCCACTACTGGCACCTCCTGGCCCTGGATTTTGATTGGCTCCACAGGGGTCATTTTCTTCTTGAACATCATACTACATCATAGGTATTAGGCCATTATACAAAACCCAAAACAAGTGAAGTTGGCATGTTGTGTATTTCGTAAATAAGAACAGAATACAATGATTTGCAAATCCTTTTCAACTTATATTCAATTTAATAGACTGCAAAGACAAGATACTTAATGTTAGAACTGAGAAACGTAATTTGTTTTGCAAATAATCATTAACTTTGAATTTGATAGCAGAAACACATTGCACAAAAAATGGCACAGGGCCATTTTTACCACTGTTATATGGCCTTTCTTTTTAATAACACTCAGTAAATGTTTGGGAACTCAGGAGATCAGTTTTTGAAGCTTTTGTGGTGGAATTCTTTCCCATTCTTGCTTGATGTACAGCTTAAGTTGTTCAACAGTCCGTTGTGGTGTTTTAGGTTTCATATTGCGCCACACATTTTCAATGGGAGACAGGTCTGGACTATAGGCAGGCCAGTCTAGTATCCACACTCTTACTATGAAGCCACGGTGTTGTAACATGTGGCTTGGCATTGTCTTGCTGAAATAAGCAGGGGCATCCATGATAATGTTGCTTTGATTGCAACATACATTGCTTCAAAACCTGTATGTTATGTTCTGCATTAATGGTGCCTTCACAGATGTGTAAGTTACCCATGCCTTGGGCACTAATACACCTCCATACCATCATAGATGCTGGCTTTTCAATTTTGCGCCTAGAACAGTCCGGATGGTTCTTTTCGTCTTTGTTATGGCGGAAACGACGTCCACAGTTTCTAAAATCAATTTGAAATGTGGACTCGTCAGACCACAGAACACTTTTCCACTTTGCATCAGTCCAACTTAGATGAGCTTGGGGCTCAGTGAAACCGGCAGCACTTCTGGGTGTTGTTAATAAATGGCTTTGACTTTGCATAAGAGAGTTTTAACTTGCACTTACAGATGTAGCAACAAACTGTTGTTACTGACAGTGGTTTTCTGAATTGTTCCTGAGCCCTTGTGATGATATCCTTTATACACTGATGTCGCTTATTGATGCTGTACCGCCTAAGGGATCGCGGGCATTCAATGTTACTTGCAGTGATTTCTCCAGATTCTGTGAACCTTTTGATGATATTATGGACCGTAGACGGTGAAATACCTAAATTTCTTGCCAAAGCTGGTTGAGGAATGTTGTTCTTAAACTGTTTGACGATTTCCCCACACATTTGTTCACAAAGTGGTGACCCTCGCCTCATCCTTGTTTTTGAATGACTGAGCATTTCATGGAAACTGCTTTTATACCTAATCATGGCACCCACCTGTTCCCAAATAGCCTGTTCACCTGTGGGATGTTCCAAATAAGTGTTTGATGAGCATTCCTCAACTTTCTCAGTCTTTTTTGCCACTTTTGCCAGCTTTTTTGAAACATGGTGCAGGCATCAACTTCCAAATGAGCTAATAATGACAATAAAATAACACAGTTAAGTATCTTGTCTTTGCAGTCTATTCACTTGAATATAGGTTGAAAAGGATTTGCAAATCAATGTATTCTGTTTTTATTTATCATTTACACACATCACTGGTTTTGGTGTTTTACACATCAATGCCATCATTTTGTTGGTTAGTTGATTCCTTGAATAATTTCATTAAGATGTAAACTCTTTTCCTCAATAGTACCAAGACATATATATTCACATCTAGTGTTTCTCTTTTGGCAAAGGCTTAACATTTGATCGCAGTCAATTAAATGTCATTCGTTTGAATGCGTAATCCACCATGGCAGCATTTCTGTAAATCCACTCACAGAACCCCTGCCTGGATTTTCTCTAGACATTGCTTTTACCCACCTTGCCTTCTATGCATTTGATGTCTTGCCTCTTTACCTCCTCTCTTCCCTCCTTTTTTTCCTACCGTCCCCCTTCTCTTCTTCACCCCCACACCCGGTCCTGTAAAAGTGTGAGCGCTGATTGCTTGAAAAGACTTACACAGCCACGTTCGCAGCCATTATCTGTGGTTAGACACAAGCAAGTAGGGAGCCGGGCCTTTTATCCGGACGACTTTGCTCCCTCCCGCCGACCCCCTGCTGGTTTGTGTATGTCAAAGCTGTGTCATTTGGCCCAATGTATAGCCCAGCGTGCCGCTCTTAATGAGGGATGTTTGGGACTCGAACGCACATGAATATTCATCCGGGACCTGCGTGGACGCACAACATAAGAGCAGAGAACGTGTCGAGCTGCATGGACAAGAGTCTGATCAGAGATACCGTGCAGAGATGTTTACACTGTTTTATCCAAAAATACGATGTGCAATATGCAGTACAAGTATCTTTATGTGAGAATACTACAAGGTCTTACAATTAATGCAACTGAGTGTTTTTGTCAAGAGTTGAACATTAATGCCTAGAACCTAGGGTTGTCCCAATACCAATATTTTGGTGATGGTACCGGTACAAAAATGTATCTCAGTACTTTTCGATACTTTTCCATACTTTTCTTAATAAAGGGCAGGCACTACAAAAATGGCATCATTAGCTTTATTTTAACAAAAAAAAAATCTTAGGTTACATTAAAGATAGGTTTGTTATTGCAATCCAATAACAATGTGTCCTTAAATAAAATAGTGAACATACTAGACAACTTGTCTTTTAGTAGTAAGTAAACAAACAAAGGCTCCTAATTAGTCTGCTGACGTATGCAGTAACATATTATGTAATTTATCATTCTATTATTTTGTCTACATTTTGAGGGACAAACTGTAAACAATATATTATTAATCTTTTTGTTCATTTACTGTTAATATCTGGTTATTTTCTGTATCTATGTACATTGCTGTTAAAATGTAATAATCACTTATTCTTCTGTTTGATACTTTACATTAGTTTTGGATGATACCACACATATGTATCGATTTGATACCAAGTAGTTATAGGGTCATACATTGGTCATATTCAAAGTCCTCATGTTTCCAGGTACGAGTTTCCTAAGATTATGAACACAATATGAATTTATAAAAAAAAGGAAAACATATTTTGTGACAATAAAAAATATAGATTTAATTATAGTAATGATACGCTTTTGTACTTGGTATCATTAAAGTGGATGTCAGGTGTCGATCCACCAATGGCGTTTGTTTGAATTCAGAAACTGAGCTATTGTATCCTACGGTGTGTAGTGAATCATGTTTAACTATTACTTGTCCTCCAGTAATATTTATTGCCATGGAGGCCAGGATTAGTGATTTAAAAGTAGCTAAAACACTGCCAACTAGCTAGCTAGCCATGTTTTACAGCACCTCTTCCTGATGGTGTTTCAGTGTTAAAACATCACCTTTATCTTTAGTTTTTAGACCATTGTCCCTTTTCTGTCTACACACTGCGTCTGCTTGTAAGTACTCCATGTGTGTGCGCTGTTGAACATGTTCTTCTGCTCGTAAAACCAGCAATGTCATGACTTGTCGACGCGCCGTCATGCTCGTTAAAAAAAGAAAAGAAAAGAGAATGGGAAACCGGTACTTTATAGTATAGTACCATTTTTGATTCTTTAGTATCGGGATACTATACTAGTACTGGTATATCGTACAACCCTACTGAGTACCGGTATTTTTTTGGTACACACAATTAAAACGACGATCAATATTTTTTTGGTAAGGTTTGCCTTTCCCCATACGATCTGCAGGGGGACCCTTTTGCGTAAAAAAACAAATGTGAAACATGTCAATGAATGAATGACAGGGCGCGTCATATGACATTATTCCACAAATGTCTTCCAAACCCCTTCCTGCTGTGCCAATGATAATATTAAAATGGTGAATATCCCCAAGTATTCTCACTGTGGCACAAAGGATTTGTGCTGGTCCTGTAGTCGGTCATACTGTGTTTAATGTCTTGCTGGAGAAATGTGATTTTTAATTAGGTTAAACAATAGCTTCATTGTGAATTTGTTTTAGTCCTTAAATTAAAAAAAAAAAAAAAAATTAATTAGAAGGGCCTAAAAATAAACACGTTTCATCCCCTCTCTATAACTAGTATACTCTGTTCATAAAAGTACACCTCTGCTTAACATTATATCCTTGTTACATAAAATAAAATAATGAAATACAAATCATCTTACAGCAAAGAATACCTTTTTAGAAATTCCTTTGAGTCTGTAACAAAAAAGATTTAAAGTGCCTCAATTTGCCTGAAATTAAAAATAAATAAATAAGCTGCACCCTCTAAATTTTAGAATAAAAATTATTTTTATATATATTACTGGCAGATATATATGTTGTGAAATAAGTTATTTACACTTAAAGATATATAACAGTGCACTCTGTAGTCCTGAAAATACAATATTTCCTTTTTTTATTTATTTTTTCTCTGAGCTGCTACCTTACCGTGGTAGAGGAGTTTGCGTGTCCCAATGATCCTAGGAGCTATGTTGTCTGGGGGCTTTCATGCCCCCTGGCAGGGTCTCCCAAGACAAACAGGTCCTAGGTGAGTGATCACACAAAGAGCAGCTCTAAGAGTTCTATGGAATTACAACAAAATGAACTCAGATTTCCTTCGCCCGGACGCGGGTCACCGGGGCCCCGCTCTGGAGCCAGGCCCGGAGTTGGGGCACGATGGCGAGCGCCTGGTGGCCGGGCCTGTCCCCATGGGGCCCGGCCGGGCACAGCCCGAAGAGGCAACGTGGGTCATCCCTCCAATGGGCTCACCACTCATAGGAGGGGCCACAGAGGTCGGGTGCATTGTGAGCTGGGCGGCAGCCGAAGGCAGGGCACTTGGCGGTCCGATCCTCGGCTACAGAAGCTAGCTCTTGGGATGTGGAACGTCACCTCACTGGGGGGGAAGGAGCCTGAGCTAGTCCGCGAGGTAGAGAAGTTCCGGCTGGATATAGTCGGACTCACCTCGACGCACAGCAAGGGCTCTGGAACCAGTTCTCTCAAGAGGGACTGGACCCTCTTCCACTCTGGCGTTGCCGGCAGTGAGAGGCGACGGGCTGGGGTGGCAATTCTCGTTGCCCCCCGGCTCAAAGCCTGCACGTTTGAGTTCAACCCAGTGGACGAGAGGGTAGCTTCCCTTCGCCTTCGGGTGGGGGGACGGGTCCTGACAGTTGTTTGTGCTTACGCACCAAACAGCAGCTCAGAATACCCACCCTTTTTGGGTACACTCGAGGGAGTACTGGAAAGTGCTCCCCCGGGTGATTCCCTTGTCCTACTGGGGGACTTCAACGCTCATGTTGGCAACGACAGTGAAACCTGGAGAGGCGTGGTTGGGAAGAATGGTCGCCCGGATCTAAACCCGAGTGGTGTTTTGTTATTGGACTTTTGTGCTCGTCACGGATTGTCCATAACAAACACCATGTTCAAACATAAGGGTGTCCATATGTGCACTTGGCACCAGGACACCCTAGGCCGCAGTTCCATGATCGACTTTGTAGATGTGTCATCAGATTTGCGGCCTCATGTTCTTAACACTCGGGTGACGAGAGGGGCGGAGCTTTCTACCGATCACCACCTGGTGGTGAGTTGGCTGCGATGGTGGGGGAGGATGCCGGACTGACCTGGCAGGCTCAAACGCATTGTGAGGGTCTGCTGGGAACGTCTGGCAGAGTCTCCTGTCAGAGAGAGTTTCAATTCACACCTCCGGGAGAACTTTGAACATGTCACGAGGGAGGTGCTGGACATTGAATCCAAGTGGACCATGTTCCGAACCTCTATTGTCAAGGCGGCTGATTGGAGCTGTGGCCGCAAGGTTGTTGGTGCCTGTCGTGGCGGTAATCCCAGAACCCGTTGGTGGACACCAGCAGTGAGGGATGCCGTCAAGCTGAAGAAGGGGTCCTATCGGGTTCTTTTGGCTCATAGGACTCCGGAGGCAGTGGACGGATACCGACGGGCCAAGCGATGTGCAGCTTTAGCGGTCGCGGAGGCAAAAACTCGGACATGGGAAGAGTTCGGGGAAGCCATGGAAAACGACTTCCGGACGGCTTCGAAGCCATTCTGGACCACCATACGCCGCCTCAGGAAGGGGAAGCAGTGCACTATCAACACCGTGTATGGTGCGGATGGTGTTCTGCTGACCTCAACTGCGGATGTTGTGGATCGGTGGAGGGAATACTTCAAAGACCTCCTCAATCCCACCAACACGTCTTCCTTTGAGGAAGCGGTGCCTGGGGAATCTGTGGTGGACCCTCCTATTTCTGGGGCTGAGGTCGCTGAGGTAGTTAAAAAGCTCCTCGGCGGCAAGGCCCCGGGGGTGGATGAGGTCTGCCCGGAGTTCCTTAAGGCTCTGGATGCTGTGGGGCTGTCTTGGTTGACAAGACTCTGCAGCATTGCGTGGAAATTGGGGGCGGTACCTCTGGATTGGCAGACCGGGGTGTTGGTCCCTCTCTTTAAGAAGGGGGACCGGAGGGTGTGTTCCCACTATCGTGGGACCACACTCTTCAGCCTTCCCGGTAAGGTTTATTCAGGTGTACTGGAGAGGAGGCTTCACCGGATAGTCGAACCTCGGATTCAGGAGGAACAGTGTGGTTTTCGTCCTGGTAGTGGAACTGTGGACCAGCTCCATACTCTCGGCAGGGTTCTTGAGGGTGCATGGGAGTTTGCCCAACCAGTCTACATGTGCTTTGTGGACTTGGAGAAGGCATTCCACCGTGTCCCTCGGGAAGTCCTGTGGGGAGTGCTCAGAGAGTATGGGGTACCGGACTGTCTTATTGTGGCAGTCCGCTCCCTGTATGATCAGTGTCAGAGCTTGGTCCGCATTGCTGGCAGTAAGTCGGACACGTTTCCAGTGAGGGTTGGACTCCGCCAAGGCTGTCCATTGTCACCGATTCTGTTCATAACTTTCATGGACAGAATTTCTAGGCGCAGCCAAGGCGTTGAGGGGTTCCGGTTTGGCGGCCACGGGATTAGGTCTCTGCTTTTTGCAGATGATGTAGTCCTGATGGCTTCATCTGGCCGGGAACTTCAGCTCTCACTGGATTGGTTCGCAGCCAAGTGTGAAGCGACCGGAATGAGAATCAGCACCTCCAGTCCGAGTCCATGGTTCTCGCCCGGAAAAGGTTGGAGTGCCATCTCCGGGTTGGGGAGGAGACCCTGCCCCAAGTGGAGGAGTTCAAGTACCTAGGAGTCTTGTTCACGAGTGGGGGAAGAGTGGAACTTGAGATCGACAGGCGGATCGGTGCAGCGTCTTCAGTAATGCGGACGTTGTACCGATCCGTTGTGGTGAAGAAGGAGCTGAGCCGGAAGGCAAAGCTCTCAATTTACCGGTCGATCTACGTTCCCATCCTCACCTATGGTCATGAGCTCTGGGTCATGACCGAAAGGATAAGATCACGGGTACAAGCGGCCGAAATGAGTTTCCTCCGCCGGGTGGCGGGGCTCTCCCTTAGAGATAGGGTGAGAAGCTCTGCCATCCGGGAGGAGCTCAATGTAAACCCGCTGCTCCTCCACATCGAGAGGAGCCAGATGAGGTGGTTCGGGCATCTGGTCAGGATGCCACCCGAACGCCTCCCTAGGGAGGTGTTTAGGGCATGTCCAGCTGGTAGGAGGCCACGGGGAAGACCCAGGACACGTTGGGAAGACTATGTCTCCCGGCTGGCCTGGGAACGCCTAGGGATCCCCCGGGAAGAGCTAGACGAAGTGGCTGGAGAGAGGGAAGTCTGGGCTTCCCTGCTTAGGCTGCTGCCCCCGCGACCCGACCTCGGATAAGCGGAAGATGATGGATGGATGGATTTTTTTATTTTTTACTATTTGCAGTATGGCCGTCCGCGAAGCAAAAGCCATAAAATAGCTGTGCCGCCGCAGGGTTCCAAGCGTTAGAAAAAAGTAGCGGCTTATAATCGGAATTTACGGCAAATCCTTATTTAAAATATTAACAGTTTTTGACCGGCCATTTAATACTGACAAATACATTCAGTGAATAATCAATTGAAATTGATCAGCAACATTAACTCAGGGGCAAAATATATGTAGCACATGAATAAAACAATTTGTGCAATTTTTATTCAAAATCAAAATGAGGAAGTCAAGATTAATGGCCACAATGAGCACGCATAGTAGTGCACAGCTTCAAAAAACGGGGTTTGACGCATGATACTGCATGATACTGCATGGTACTGCATGGTACTGCCTGATACTGATAAAGCTGTTGTGTCAGCTTGCAAAAAAAAAATCACACTTTTCTCTATAGTATATATATTTTACCTCAAGTTGCACTAATGTTGATTTTATTTCTTTGAAAATGGTCACTTTGATTAAAACCGGGTCTTTTTTTCCAATAACAGACTTGTTTTCTACCGACAATTTGTACGAAATAAGATGTTCTCTTTGGCTTCACAGTAGACCAATGACTACAGTAAGGAAGATATTCATATGCCCCCATTCCTGGGTGGATCTATGGCGAGTTAATCGTTTTGCAATGCAGTTTGCTGAAAATGATGGAAGATGCCACTCTACCTTGCAAGTGATGCCATGGTCAAAGTTGAAATTGCCACAAAATTCAGTACAGGCCAAAAGTTTGGACACACCTTCTCATTCAATGCGTTTTCTTTATTTTCATGACTATTTACATTGTAGATTGTCACTGAAGGCATCAAAACTATGAATGAACTCATGTGGAGTTATGTACTTAAAGGGGAACATTATCACCAGACCTATGTAAGCGTCAATATATACCTTGATGGTGCAGAAAAAAGACCATATATTTCTTTAACCGATTTCCGAACTCTAAATGGGTGAATTTTGGCGAATTAAACGCCTTTCTGTTTATCGCGCAGGAGGCGATGACGTCAGAATGTGACGTCGCCGAGGTAATACAGCCGCCATTTTCATTTTCAACACATTGTAAACATTGGGTCTCAGCTCTGTTATTATCCGTTTTTTCGACTATTTTTTGGAACCTTGGAGACATCATGCCTCGACGGTGTGTTGTGTCGCGGCGTGACTGCCAGCTAATCGATGCTAACATGCTTCGCTAATCGACGCTAACATGCTATTTACTGGCGGTGCTAAAGCAGACATGGCACAGAGATGTATAGATAACCTGCAAATGCATTTGCAACGATAGTCAACGAAATCACAAAGGTGAGTTTTGTTGATGTTGACTGCCAGCTAATCGATGCTAACATGCTACGCTAATTGATGCTAACATGCTATTTACCGGTGGTGCTAAAGCAGACATGGCACAGAGATGTATGGATAACCTGTAGATGCATTTGCAACTATATTACGTTTCCTTCCACCCACATTTAATGCGAAAAAAACACTTACTAATCGACGGATTTAAGTTGCTCCAGTGTCAAAAGATGCGAAAGTCCTGATCGTTTAGTCCGCACACTTTACCGGCGATGCTAACGCAGCTATTCAGCCATGCTATGGCTATGAATAGCGTCAATAGCTATTCGCTCAATAGCTTCAGTTTCTTCTTCAATACTTTCATACCCCAACCATCTCTTTCAATACATGCGTAATCTGTTGAATCGCTTAAGTCGCTGAAATCCGAGTCTGAATCCGAGCTAATGTCGCTATATCTTGCTGTGGTATTCGCCATTGTTTGTTTACATTGGCAGCACTGTGTGACGTCACAGGGAAATGGATAGTGGTTTCGAAGATAGCAAAAATAAGGCACTTTAAACCTTTATTTAGGGATATTCCGAGACCGGTAAAATTATAAAAAAAAATTCAAAAAATACAACAAGCCACTGGGAACTGATTTTTATTATTTTTTAACTCTTTTGAAAATGTGATAATGTTCCCCTTTAAAAAAAATGGTACCATAACTGAAAACATGTTTTCTATTCTAGCTTCTTCTAAATAGCCACCCTTTGCGCTGATTGCTGCTTTGCACACACTTGGCATTCTCTCGATGAGCTTCAAGAGGTAGTCACCTGAAATGGTTTTCACTTCACAGGTGTGCCTTATTGGAGTTGATTAGTGAAATGTCTTGCTTTATCAATAGGGTTGGGACCATCTGTTGTGTTATGAATGACAAGGTATGTCCAATCTTTTGGCCTGTACTGTATATTTTACCTCAAGTCGCACTAATGTTCATTTTATATAATTGAAAATGATCACTTTGATTTTTATTTTTTTTTCCAATACCAGACTTGTTTTCTACCGGCCATTTGTACGAAATGAATTTAAAGTTAAAGTCCCAACCATAGTCACACACACACTAGGTGTGGTGAAATTACCCTTTGCATTTGACCCATCCCCATGTTCACCCTGGGGGAGGTGAGGGGAGCAGTGAGCAGCAGCAGGGGCTGCGCTCAAGCCTCATTTTGGTGATTTACCCACAATTCCAAGCCTTGATGCTGAGTGGCAAGCAGGGAGGTGATGGGTCCCATTTTTATAGTCTTTTGTTTGACTCGGCCGGCCACTGAGCAAGTTTAATGTTTTCTTTGGCTTTACAGTAGACCAATGACTACAATAAGGAAAATATTCATATGTCCCTATTCCTGGGTGGATCTATGGCAAGTAAAGAATTTTGCAATACAGTCTGCTGAAAATGATGGAAAGTGCCACTCTACATCGCAACTGATGCTGTTAAAGTTGGAATTACCACAAAATCACAACACTCTACTGCAGGGGTCACCAACTTTTTTGAAACCAAGAGCTACTTCTTGGGTACTTATTAAAGCGAAGGGCTTCCAGTTTGATACACACCTAACTAAATTGCCAGAAATAGCCAATTTGCTCAATTTACCTTTAATAAATGGGTATTTCTGTCCGTCATTCCGTCGTACATTTTTTTTCCTTTTACGGAAGGTTTTTTGTAGAGAATAAATAATGAAAAAAACACTTAATTGAACGGTTTAAAAGAGGAAAAAATACGAAAAAAATGAAAATAAAATTTTGAAATATAGTTTATCTTCAATTTTCGACTCTTTAAAATTCAAAATTCAACCGAAAAAAAAAGAGAAAAACTAGCTAATTCGAATCTTTTTGAAATAATAAAAAAAATTATTTACGGAACATCATTAGTAATTTTTCCAGATTAAGATTAATTTAAGAATTTTGCAGAGGGGTTAGTGCGTCTGCCTCACAATACGAAGTTCCTGCAGTCCTGGGTTCAAATCCAGGCTCGGGATCTTTCTGTGTGGAGTTTGCATGTTCTCCCCGTGAATGCGTGGGTTCTCTCCGGGTACTCCGGCTTCCTCCCACTTCCAAAGACATGCACCTGGGGATAGGTTGATTGGCAACACTAAATTGGCCCTAGTGTGTGAATGTGAGTGTGAATGTTGTCTGTCTATCTGTGTTGGCCCTGCGATGAGGTGGCGACTTGTCCAGGGTGTACCCTGCCTTCCGCCCGATTGTAGCTGAGATAGGCGCCAGCGCCCCCCGCGACCCCGAAAGGGAATAAGCGGTAGAAAATGGATGGATGGATGGATGGATGGATGTTTTAAATAGGTTAAAATCCAATCTGCACTTTATTAGAATATATAACAAATTGGACCAAGCTATATTTCTAACAAAGACAAATCATTATTTCTTCTAGATTTTCCAGAACAAATTTTTTTAAAGAAATTCAAAAGACTTTGAAATAACATTTTAATTTGATTCTCCAGATTTTCTAGATTTGCCAGAATATTTTTTTTTAGTTTGAAGAAATATTTCATAAATATTCTTCGTCGTAAAAACAGAAACTAAAATGAAGAATTAAATTAAAATGTATTTATTATTCTTTACAATAAAAAAATAAATTTATTTGAACATTGATTTGAATTGTCAAGAAAGAAGAGGAAGGAATTTAAAAGGTGAAAAGGTACGTATATGTGTTTAAAAGTCCTAAAATCATTTTAAGGTTGTATTTTTTTCTCTAAAATTGTCTTTCTGAAAGTTATGAGAAGCAAAGTAAAAAATAAATTAATTTATTTAAACAAGTGAAGACCAAGTCTTTAAAATATTTTCTTGGATTTTTAAATTCTATTTGAGTTTCGTCTCTCTTACAATTAAAAATGTCAAGCAAAGCGAGACCAGCTTGCTAATAAATAAATATAATTTAAAAAATAGAGGCAGCTCACTGGTAAGTGCTGCTATTTGAGCTATTTTTAGAACAGGCCACCGGGCTACTAATCTGGTTCTTACGGGCTACCTGGTGCCCGCGGGCACCGCGTTGGTGACTCCTGCTCTACTGCTATGTGACGGCTAAAGTATATAGTGCACCCCTTAATTCGTCACGTTTCATGTGTCAGGTAAACCGTGACAGATGGGGCCGTATGAATCCCTTTCCTACTGTATAGTGGTGTTGAGGAGTCCATGGGGAGCTTGAAAGATGGAATGGTAGTCTGCTGTGGCAGGACACAAATTAATTGTTTATTGACTCCAAACTTCAACAATTTATGGTGGAAAAAAAGAGAGCGGTAGTCAGAACGTTTCATCCAACCTCGCTAATTAGTCCACAGAGCAGTGGTGTTTAAACAAGCCCGGAACCCAGCGTTTCCCGACAAAGAGCCTCTCTGACCAGCACAAGGTATCGAGGAGAAGGGGCGTCGTGGTAGAAGTCAAAACAGGACCATTCATTTGCTCTGTGGGCTTAAGTGCATTCTTGGCTCCCAGTCGGGGGGCATCACAGCAAACTGTGTGGCTGAAGCCAGGAAGCCCATTTGTGGAGGCAAATGTCACTGTGTCACACCGCCCTTCTCCCTGCTCGATACCCTGCCGGGCCCTTCAGCCTTACTCCGCTTTCTGCCGACTTTTAAGTCTTTTTCAAAGCGGCGTCTCAGTCCACTCTTGACTGAATTTTAAATCAGGTGCTACCCGTCAAGTTCACCCTCTTGCTGGTGTATTCATAACACGAAACAAAGATTTTTTCTTTGGCGCTGACCAAATACCGTGGGTCCTACAGGGCACCGATTTAAATCCAACAATCCATTTTACGATACCCGGGTTGCGTGTGACGTCTCCAGGCCATCACACCAGCAGCACTGAGAGCGGACTCAACCAAACTACATCTAGGTAATGTTGCAATTTCCAATGCCAACAAAGAAATGTAGTCAAAAATTAAGGCTCAACTTTTCAAATAATGCTAATATACCGCAATGTATGGACTATGAAGGACACTTAAAATAATTTTTTCCACTCAAAATTCGACAGTGCGCCTTATAACCCGGTGCGCCTAGTGTACGGAATAATTCTGATTTTGCTTACCGACCTTAAAGCAATTGTGTTTGGTACATGGTGTAATGATAAGTGTGACCAGTAGATGACAGTCAAACATAAGAGATACGTGTAGACTGCACTATGATGGCAATATGACTCAAGTATATGACACCAACATTTTATATGTTCCATTGAAAATATAGACATTACACACGGTGCTCAAAAACCTATCAAAATATTTTAGTACGACTTTGGTAAGCTATGAAGTCGCACCGCTTGCTGGCTTCAACATACCAGTATTATTATGGTGTCTGTATAAGGTAAGACATCTTGTCTGCCGTATTGCATTCGCAATATTATTCAAAAGTAACTTTTCTTACCTTCTAGTACAGGGGTCTCAAACACGCGGCCCACGGGCCAAATGCGGCCCGCGAGACGTTATTTTATGGCCCGCACCTTGATGTAAAAATCTAATATAGGTGCGGCCCGCGAGTTTTATACGAACGGCGCTTTACAGCGCCATACTTGTATACCCTCGATTTTTCTGGGAGACACCCAATTTTCAGTGGCCCTCCAGGGGTGATCATTCTCCTGAAAATCACCCATCCATCCATCCATTTTCTACCGCTTATTCCCTTTCGGGGTCGCGGGGGGCGCTGGCGCCTATCTCAGCTACAATCGGGCGGAAGGCGGGGTACCCCTGGACAAGTCGCCACCTCATCGCAGGGCCCTGAAAATCACCCAAACAATAATATTAAGGGGGAACTGTGGAGGCACTGCCTTTAGCGTCCTCTACATCCTGTACAAACAGCGTGCCAGCCCAGTCACATGTTGTATTTGGTTTCTGTCGACGCAGTAAGCAACTGAATGACATGGTGGATCAACAGCCACACAGGTCACACTGAGGGTGGCCATATAAACAACTTTAACGCTGTTACAAAAATGCGCCACACTGTGAACCCACACCAAACAAGAATGACAAACACATTTTGGGAGAACATCTGCACCGTAACGCAACATAAACACAACATAACAAATACCCAGAATCCCATGCAGCCCTAACTCTTCCGGGCTACAATATACACCCCCTGGCCCGCTCAACCCCGCCACCTATTGGACTTGCAAATGTAATTAAACAAATAATCATGTTTTATGAGCCTTTTGTCTAGGAGAATCTGTTTTTTATGGCAAAAACACAAAATATGCAACTCTCTCCAAAAAAAAAAAAAAAAAAAAATGTCAAAGGGGAATATTTGATGTGAAGTAATTGGAATCTTGAATAGGTTAATAATTCAAAACATATTTTTTTCTTTATTCACTATTACTTTTTAGCAATGATATATATATTTTTAACTCCAATGAAATTAATGGGGATACAAAAGGGCCCCACTCGTAAAACTGTTGAAAATAAGTAACACATTTAAATGATTTCTAAATTTCAACTCTTAAATCTCTTGCTTGATTACAGAGCTATCTGTCAATTATACATTTTTATGTTGTTTTTCCCATTTTTTTGTTTCATGTCCTTTTTCACCAATTAATTGTGTTTTTTATGTCAAATGCAGAAAATAGGCACCAACGCCCCCCGCGAGCCCAAAGGAGATAAGCGGTGGAAAAATGGATATATATATATGTATATATATATATATATATATATATATACACACACAAATTGTCTTGAACAAATTTGTTGGATAAAAGGCAGTTAAAGGTTTTTATTAGAGTTAACTTGTTCTCATTACATTTCACCCCTTTGCTCTTTTATTCCATGTTTTGCTGCTAAAGCAGGGGTGCCCATTACGTTGATGGCGGAGGGTGTGTCAGTCGATTGCCAGCCAGGCATTAAAAATATAGACCTAAAAATTTGCGATCATCAATCTTTACCAAGACGTCACTTTCGTCACTTGATTGACATTCACGACACCCCAAGGTCTTGTGAGATTATGCTGGTTGCTGCTAGATCATTATTAAGAAAAAACGACAAAAAGAAAGACGAGAAACACTTTTTATTTCAACAGACTCGCGCCGTACCTGCCGTTAAAACTCTAAAGACAGACTGCACAGTTCCTGTCTTCACAATAAAAGCACTGCTTCATCCTTCCCGCACTAACAAGATAAGGGTCTCAGAAAGCTGGCGTGCACAAGCTTGCAAATCATGGAGTATGCCGCCAATGTATTTTTTCTAAAGTGTTTAAAAAGGAGTATGGGAGCTGGACAAAAGAGATGCCAAAAAGCAACCACTTTCATGTGGTGTTGGACAGGAAGGAAGACTCTTTGTATCCTCCATTTGAACATGGGGATGTTATCATCACTACTGTCTGATTCCAACCAATGCAAGTCATCAGAATCAGGTAATACACCAACTATATTCCTGTCTGTATGAAAGAAAGGAACTTATGTGTGTAAAAACATGCTTGTATTATCATTAAACACATTTTACTTTTTAGGAAAAACATTTCGTTCATAAATAAATAGATATAAATGATATATATGAATGAGGTAGATCCCCTGACTTGGTCAATTGAAAAGTAGCTTGTCTGCAGAAAAGGTGATGGTACCCCTGTGCTAAAAAATTAGTCCCCGGGCCACACTTTGGTCACCCCTGGTTTATAATTAAACACCATGTTTTAGCCTAACTAAAGGGTTGGTGCCCCACTTTTTATCCCCGATAAAAACCCCATTGTCCCTGCCCGCCCTCGTACCTCCCCTGTCCCCTTGGCCTCACGCCTGCCTGTTTGCACTGCGGCCAGAGCGTGGCCCGGAGCTCGCACGCTGCCGCTCCATCACAAAACCAAACATTGTGCGTGTGCTCTCGGCTCGGCAAAACGGTTTATAAGGCGGCAAACACGTGTGTGGAGCTGCCAAGATAATGAATAGGCGAAGCAGCTCATGCATACTAATGTTCTGTTGTAAGCAGTTTTGTTGACAAGTGCTAATACTTCTTTCATACTCTCATGAAAAGCAGCTAATACAACAGCCATTATTTCTCGGCCATCCAAGCAAGACATGATGGATTGTGACCTTAATATAGGTTAGCCCAGTTTTGAAAGTTAAACAACCGGCAATAAATCATAGAATTATTGCAATGCTCTCTAATTGGTTAAGGACTGTTTATTTCCTAAAGAGGTGAGAAAAATTGGGGTTTTTGCACTTTTTAATTTGCAAAGTGCATTTTCATTACAAATGGCAGTTTAATATTACCCTCCTTTGTCATGCAAAAGGCACAACACTCTGGCAATCTATTAATTGGAGGAAAGCGCGGTGCCAGCGTAAATCCTCGATTTCCCAGACTGCATACTCCCCACCCTGCGCCCCTCAGGTGGTAAGTGGCGGTAACATCTATCAGGCTCAGGAAGCTGCGAGACAACTCCGACGTTCTATCTCACTCCACGCCAGTCCTTGTAGCCTGATGAAAGTGGGAGCAAATAAGCTCAAAATAAACATGACAGCCATTATTGTGTACTCTATGCCAGCAGCCCATTAAAAATAGTAAATATGAGGGACATGCTCGGCAATTATGCCGGCCCCCCTGTTGGGTTTGAATTCTGGCTCTCCTATGTCGCATCCTGCATCATTTATATAGAAGACCCTGCAGCTATGGCTGTTTTTTTTTATTTCTTAATCGCATCGGTGCTGTATTCAGTGTCGCTTACATTACAAGTCATTTTTACAATGACCGTATGTATCAAAGTTAAAGTTAAAGTACCACTGATAGTCACACATACGCTTGGTGTGGTGAAATCACCCTCTACATTTGAGGAGAGCAGTGAGCAGCAGCGGTGGCCGCGCTCAGGAATTATTTTGGTGATATAACCCCCAATTCCAAACTTGGATGCTGAGTGCCAAGAAGGGAGGCAATGGATCCCGTTTTTATAGTCTTTGGTATGACTCGGCCGGGATTTGAACTCACGACCTACCGATCTCAGGGCAGACACTCTAACCACTCGGTCACTGAGCAGGCCAATTCATGCTGTAATTATGCATGTTTCCTATTACGGACTAATTGTGGCTTTTTTACTAAAATATCTCGATTACGATACCAATGTTGACGCCTCAGTATTGACTGATCCCGATATTAGTCCAGTACGATATCAGCACAAGTGATAGCACACACTTGTATTCATATTGTGTAGTGTGGAATGAAGTGTTGTCACAATACCAATATTTAGGTACCGGTACCAAAATGATTTTACTTTACATACTCCACACTATGTACTTTTCTAAATAAAGGGGACAACAAATAATTGCATTTTTGGCTTTATTTTAACAAAAATTCTTAAACACATGTTTGTTATATCAAGTTTGCCCTAAATAAAATATAGTGAACATACTAGACAACTTGTCTTTTAGTAGTAAGTAAGCAAACAAAGGCTTCTAATTTAGCTGCTGGCATGTGCAGCAACATATTGTGTCATTCATCATTCTGTTATTTTGTCAACATTATTAAGTACAAGTGGTAGAAAATGTATTATTAATCTACTTGTTCATTTACTGTTCATATCTGCTTACTTTTGACATGTTGTGTTAAAATGTAATAATCATTTATTCTTCTGTTGTTTGATACTTTACATTAGTTTTGGATGATACCACAAATTTGAAAAAACGAAAGATAATGTGATGCGAAAAAATATTGACGTAATCCTAGTAGTATCGACTAGATACGCTCCTGTACTTGGTATTATCATTACAGTTGATGTTTGCTGTAGATCCACCAATGGCGTTTGTTAAAGCACCTCTTCCTGGGGGCCTTTCAGCGTTATAACCTCACCTTTATCTTTAGTTTTTTGGCCAAAATGCAACTGTTTTCCGTTTTCTGTCAACACACTGTCTGCTTGTAAGTACTCCGTGATTGTGTGCTGCCGAACTTGCTCCTCTGCTCATAAATCAGCAATGACACGACGTGACTGGATACTGGATACAAAGGAAGCAATACTATATTTATTTGATACTTGTTTATTTTGATAAATGTTTTAATCAAAGATGGCAAGGCTGTTCAACTAAGGACTCTTGGTACGCATGTCTAGCTTGTGCATACTTGCCAACCTTGAGACCTCCGAATTCAGGAGATGGAGGGTTTGAGGGGTGGGGTTTGGTGGTAGCTGGGATGTATATTGTAGTGTCGCGGAAGAGTTAGTGCTGCAAGTGTTTCTGGGTATTTGTTCTGTTGTGTTTATGTTGTGTTACGGTGCGGATGTCCTCCTGAAATGTGTTTGTCATTCTTGTTTAGTGTGGGTTCACAGTGTGGCTCATATTTGTAACAGTCTTAAAGTTGTTTATATGGCCACCTTCAGTGTGACCTGTATGGCTGTTGATAACGTATTCCTTGTGTTCTCATGTGTGTGTTTTTAAAAGCCGCATATATTATGTGATTGTGCCGACAGAGCTGTTTGTATGGAGGAAAAGCAGACGGGACGACAGTTTGTAGAGGACGCTAAAGGTAATGACTTTAAGGCACGCCCACAATATTGGTGTCCGGGTGGAAATCGGTAGATTTTTGGAAGGCGCACTGAAATTCGGGAGTCATCCTGGAAAAATCGGGAAGTATGAGCTTGTGTGCTATTGTGTGCTAAGCTGCTGTGCAGCTGCTAGTAACCTGTAGCCTATCATGTTTTCCTTTTGTAAATAACCAATGACATTACTGTAAAATAACAACTTTCAAGCCTTTTCCACCAAAAATTCAGGAAATGTAAGTTCCTGCAACTAAAGGTTCCTTTTGAATTGTGTGGTTTGTGTTTCCACCAAATTTCACAGTTCAGGTACTTTATACAAAACAGGCTGATGATGTGTGGATGAGTGGTTTAGTATATTTTCTACAGTGATACGATGTATATAGACACCATATTAGGTCATATTTATTTTACTAGAGCATAAATAAAAGAAATACAAAGCAATATTATACAAAACAATGTGATTTAAAAACGAAGTGTACATTAAGAGTCAGGCAGACCGAAAGGAGTCCACTATAGGTATATAGATAAATACTTTATTAATACCTCATAGTGAATTCATGAGGCTCAGGCGTGTCCTTTTTGTCCATTTTATCCGTAAATACCAATATGTAAAGAATAAATGTCAGTGTTTATCTCTCAGATTATCAGATTTAGCGTTATCTTGTTAGCATTAGCATTTGGTTCACTGCTGTCGAGGCTAATAACGACTCAAATGAAGTTTCACTGACTACTTTTGCAACATGTAACGAAGTAAAAGGTAAACATTTGATGTTACTTACCTTTGTTCCACTCATTTATTGCCTCTTTTTTCACATTTATCCAACAACAATAAACTGCATATAGTTTAAAGACTACGGCTGAGTAAAAAAAATGATTTTTTCCCCTTATCAGCATTCTTCAACACAGATATGCCTCATAAAAGTTTGTTGTAATAAAAATACATAGGAAATGGGAAATGGCGCATGCTGTAATGGCGGTCGTATGTTAGAAAACTAGGTTTTAAAAGCCTACTGAAATGAGATTTTCTTATTTAAACGGGGATAGCAGGTCCATTTTATGTGTCATACTTGATCATTTCGCGATATTGCCATATTTTTGCTGAAAGGATTTAGTAGAGAACATTGACGATAAAGTTCGCAACTTTTGGTCGCTAATAAAAAAGCCTTCCCTTTACCGGAAGTCGCAGACGATGTGCACGTGACGTCACCGGTGTGAGGGCTCCTCACATCCTCAAATTCAATCAATCAATCAATGTTTATTTATATAGCCCTACATCACAAATGTCTCAAAGGACTGTACAAACCACTACGACTACAACATCCTCGGAAGAACCCACATAAGGACAAGGAAAACTCACACCCAGTGGGCAAGGATGTGGAGCGGGTCTAACATGATACTGTGAAAGTTCAATCCATAGTGGCTCCAACACAGCCGCGAGAGTTCACAGTTTACAAGTGAGCCACCAGCAGTAAGAGCAATTTGGACCGAGAAAGCGACAATTTTCCCATTAATTTGAGCGAGAATGAAAGATTCGTGGATGAGGATATTGATACTGGAGGACTGGAAAAAAAAAAGTAAAAAAAAAAAAAAAAAGACGAGGGCAGTGAGAGCAGAGCGATTCAGATGTTTTTAGACAAATTTACTAGGATCATTCTGGAGAATCCCTTGTCGGCTATTGTGTTGCTAGTGTTTTAGTGAGATTAAATAATACCTGAAGTCAGAGGGGTGTGGCCCCGGGTGTCTTGACGCCAGAGTCTCTGAGGGAAGTCACGCAGCTGCATGGACGGCGCAAGCTCCGCTGATCTCCGCTGATCTCCGGTAAGAGGCGACTTCATACCACAATTTTTTCACCAAAAACTGCCGGTTGACATGTAGTCAGGATCCATGTTCGCTTGACCGCTCTGATCCATAGTAAAGCTTCACCTCCGGGAATTTTAAACAAGGAAACACCGGCTGTGTTTGTGTGGCTAAAGGCTAAATGCTTCCCATCTCCATCGTTCTTCTTTGACTTCTCCATTATTAATTGAACAAATTGCAAAAGATTCAGCAGCACAGATGATACTGTCTAATTATGCGATTCAAGCAGACTACTTATAGCTTGGACCGGGCTGGAAAATAATGCCCGCTACAGCCCGAGACGTCAAACGCACGCGTCATAATACGCGTCATCATACCGCGACGTTTTCAACATGACACTTCGCGGGAAATTTAAAATTGCAATTTAGTAAACTAAAAAGGCCATATTGGCATGTGTTGCAATGTTAATATTTCATCATTGATATATGAACTATCAAACTGCGTGGTCAGTAGTAGTGGGTTTCAGTAGGCCTTTAAGAACGCTGTCACGCCAAATTTCTTCCCCCCAGCAAAAACCTTCCCCCCCCCATTTACTTCCGGGGTCATGATTAATACAGACGTTTTGTTAACGCTGTATTGTAAAAAAAAATTAAAAAACAATTTACAAACACAAGCTATGGGATGACGCATTTACTTCCGGGGTCACGTTTCCTCTTATGTCATCCCTTAGCTTGTGTTTGTAAATTGTTTTTTAATTTTTTTTTTTATAATATAGCGTTAACAAAACGTCTGTAGTCTTATAATATAACGTTATATTTTTATAACATAGCGTTAACAAAACGTCTGTATTAATCATGACCCCGGAAGTAAATGGGGGGGGGGGGGGGGGGGGGGGGTGTAGGGAGAGGAAATTTGCCGTGACTACGCCCCCAACTGTGTTCAACCAATTAGCGTTCAGCAGCACAGCCCACCCCATTGAAAGTTCCAGGAACTTTCCAAAAGTCCCACCTAACTAAAAATAGTCCCTGAAGAACAAACTCTGCCCGGGTAGTTTTTGGTAGAAACACAGGGGGAACTTTATATACTTGGATAAGTGGGACAGTTCCTAAAAAAAAGTTCCTGTAGCAGAAAAGGACCTATTGTGTGCTTTTTGAAGGACATTTAGATGTTTACTGTCTGTGCTGCTTTGCAAAAGTAAACATGCCGCAGGACTCTTTGTATTGGAGCGCATATTGGAAACATTAGATCCCATTTTGGGGTTGTTTAATTGATGACAGCGGACTGGTCTCTGATATCAATATGGGATTGGGACACCCGATCCGATCCAATGCACATAAAGCAGCGTTTCCAAACTTGAGGTCAGAACCAATTTGGGGTCTTGCGGCGGTTTTTGTTCGGTACCTGATTGTTAGTGTAAAAAAATTTAAACAAAGGGTTTTCTGAGTGCACCGCAGTGAGCCGTCCCAATGCCCCGGAAAAGCATTTTAACTCTCTCACCAAAGCCACTAAAAATCTATTCATTTGTAACCTAATTCTGTCAAATACCTTTTTAAAAAAAATGTGATTAATCACATTTTTACATTTTAATTCATCACTATTAATCGAAGTAAATTATCGACTTGCATAATCTAAAATCAACTGAGTAAGAAGCAACAAATTTGTACTTAATTAACCAACAAGAAGTATTATGCGAAGTTACATGTACATTGCAGCTGAGATAGGTTCCAACACCTCCCGCGACCCCAAAAGGGACAAGCGGTAGAAAATGGCTGGATGAATGTTCTGGACCAAAGACCACTTTGTATTGTCTACCATATCAGACCGTAAAGCAACCTTGTCCGCCTTTCACGAAAAATAAAGAATAAATTGTGTCACATGAGTTACCTTTGACAGCCTTACTTAAATCATAACTGAAGTTTGCTTAGTAGATAGATATATAGTACTTTATTGATTCCTTCAGGAGAGTTCCCTCAGGAAAATTAGGGTGGATATATTTTTTTCTTTTTTTTTTTAAACTGTTGCGACTCACCTGAAGTCTTCTAATGCCTCCCAATGAGATGCATCTCATTTTTTAAAAAGCTGCAAGCTATTTTTGTGGTAATTAAGCATCATTTTTTTTTTTTTTTTAAGCTTTTATTAAGTTGTGTGAATGGTTTCGCATTCCATGATAATGAATACATATACTATTTTTTTGTAAGTTTATACACTATATTGCCAAAATTATTTGGCCACCTGACTCACATATGGACTTGGAGTGCCATCCCATTCCTAACCCATAGGGTTCAATATGATGTCTGTCAACCTTTAGCAGCTATTACAGCTTCAACTCTTCTGGGAAGGCTGTCCACAAGGTTGCGGAGTGTGTTTATAGGAATTTTCGACCAATCTTCCAAAAGAGCATTGGTGAGGTCACACACTGATGTTGGTCGAGAAGGCCTGGCTCTCAGTCTCCGTTCTAATTCATTCCAAAGATATTCTATCGGATTCAGGTCAGGACTCTGTGCAGGCCAGTCAAGTTCATCCACACCAGACTCTGTCCTCCATGTCTTTATGGACCTTGCTTTGTGCACTGGTGCAATGTCATGTTGGAAGAGGAAGGGGCCCACTCCAAACTGTTCACACAAGGTTGGGAGTGTGGAATTGCTCCTGACAGCGGCCCATTCTTTCACAAATGTTTGTATAAACAGTCTCCATGCCTAGGTGCTTGATTTTATATACCTGTGGCCGGGCCAAGTGATTAGGACACCTGATTCTGATCATTTGGATGGGTGGCCAAATACTTTTGGCAATATAGTGTATCTTCAGAATTACTTTAGATAAAATTGAGCCAATAAATCAAAGGTATTTTATAAAATATTAAAAAAGAAAGGAAGACATTCTGACAATAAAATGGCATTTGTGTCAAAATATTTATTATTAATATTTATTATTTATGGCCCCGTGATGAGGTGGCAACTTGTCCAGGGTATACACCATCTTCCGCCCGAATACAGCTGAGATAGGCTCCAGCATCCCCCGCGACCCCAAAAGGGACAAGCGGTAGAAAATGGAATGAATGGATGAATTTGTTGCTAGCGCGTGTATAATATAGCCAAGAGTCATGGATACATTGCATTCTGGGTAAGTGTTATGTTGCGTTTATAACGTGTTACAGAGCCAATGTTCTCCAGAAATGTGTTTGGTGTGGGTTCACAGAGTGTGGCGCATATTATTAAGAGTGTTAAAGTTGTTTTATATCACAACTATTAGTGTGATCTGTGGCTGTGGAACAAGACCCCTGTTTTACACACAGTGAAAGCAAAAAAAACCTCTTCTGCCATTTTGAAAATAACGGTAAGGGAAGCGTCACTCCTGATGTCACAAATTTGATCCCGGCGGTTAAAGTAAGCATGCGCATATTAATTTGGGGAGCAAGTTTTACCCAGCAGTAATTCAAGGTAGGCGCATATTACATGCCTAGCGGCTATTCAAAGAAATACAGTATTTTAAAATCAATACTTTTTTTATAAACGTTGGGTGCCAGTTCTATGATGAACTACATTCCTCCTTAAAACAGATTAACAGCTCTGATACATTTCTGTATCACTTAAAATTAAAGTTCCATCCATCCATTTTCTACCGCTTATCCCCTTCGGGGTCGCGGGTGGCGCTAGTGCTTATCTCAGCTACAATCGGGCGGAAGGCGGTGTACACCCTGGACAAGTCGCCACCTCATCGCAGGGCCAACACAGATAGACAGACAACATTCACACACATTCACACACTAGGGCCAATTTAGTGTTGCCAATCAACCTATCCCCATCTTGTTTTGTCTAATAAAATTATATCCAAACATTCACTAAAGTGGCTGATCAGGACAGATTTTTTGGGGGGGAAAAAAGAAGCAAAAATCAAATTTAGATTTTTTTTTTTCAATCAATTAAAAATCGTTACAAATAAGAATCACAATTCATTCATTTTAATCATGCAAAACAAGTACTTAATCCTAATTAATCCCAAATCAAAAGTGTGATCAATCCGCATTAAAGGTATATTTATCTTGACTCAAAATCCTTGTCCATGACCTGTTTAGCATAACCTGCATCATGAAGTCCTCGCTACGACAAAAACAGGAGAGTGCAGATAGTTGTGTATGAAAGTGATGTGAAACTTGAAAAGGGACGTATGACTCCCTGGTGGCAACATCACAAGACATCGCCAGCTGCTTGTGACAGGGTGCCACCCAGACAAGTCACAAGGCTGTCCTGCGCCTCCAAGACCAGCCATCACATACACACACACACACACACACGCTCGGTATCCCCTGGAGGCCATCACTCAGCCGTCACTCTTGGATGCTTCCTAGACCAATCAGACGCTGTCTCCTGAGACACAGTGTCACACATTTAAGGATGCATGACAAAGTGCTCCTTAATTTCCCAGTGGCCACTGTTTGTGGCCTGCTCTTTGCCTCCAGAACATGCATGTATGTACACACACACACACACGCAGACACACACACACACGCACACATAGCAATGTCCATACGTAAAGAGATGTGTGATAGCAGAACATGTCAGATGTGAGGTTTGGGTAGCAGCAACTATCCTGAGACCATTACAGCAGCTGTGGGTAATTAGTTGCTTTTCACTTGAAATTAGTTGAAACCATAATAATTTCTGTTTTTTTATTGAAATAAATCTATACTTTGACCTGTGTTCTTGTCCAACGTGTGAGGTCATACAGTATATTCACCCTGTCACTTTAAGGCCTATGATGGCCCTAATCCTTAATGTGTGCCATCAAACTCCTGAGTGTTCCTCCAGCATCATCATGTGTGCACACTCTGCCACCAACATTCTTCTCCTTCTTCATCTTCTCCTCCTCTTTACTTCTTCCGTCTTCTTCTCCTTCTTCTTCCCCTTCTTCCTCTTCTTCTTCTTCTTCTTCTCCTTATTCACCTTCCACTTCTCCTTCTTCTTCCTTTTCTTCTTTTTCTTCTTTGTCTTCTTTTTCTTCTTCTTCCTCTCCTCCTTCTCCCTCTACTTCTCTTTCCCATTCCCCCTTACCCTTCTTCTTCTTTTTTTCTTTCTCTTTTTTCTTATTCTTTTTCTTCTCCTTATTATCCTTCTCCTTCTTCTTGCCCTTCTTCTTCTTCTTCCCCATCTCCATCTCCATCTCTTGGCATGTTCTACCTCCCACATTTTTCATCCGATTCAAACCGTTCCAAATTCAAACTGTTCAGCCTATTCGGGAATCGCGGGCCTTCCCTTGACATATGCCCACATTTCTCAGAATTCCGGGTTTTCTCCAGGACAGAATTGGGCATTTTTAAAACTTGCACCATTTTCATATTTTTTCAACTGGTTCAAAACATTCCACCTTCAACATATTCCACTCATCCTGGACATTCAAAAGATAATGTTTCCAAGTTTAAAAAAATGTCCAGGAATTCCCAGAATTCCTGTTTTTTCATACCCATTTTTCACACTTTTTTGTTGACTCCTCTTTCCACATTGTTTTACCTTTCCACCGTGAAATCAATCAATTAAACAAATTTGTTTTATAAATACGGTATCTCCCCCATGCCTCCACAGTTAAATTTACAATTTTGGGGATTTAGGCAGATCCCAAATACACACAATTAGGTACCAATATTTAGTTGGTTTTGCATTATAGATTATAAGGGTGTCAAAAAAAGCAATTTATGAATGAATCACAATTCATATTTGTAACAATGTCAGGGTTATTTGTTGTTGAACCCCATGATGCAGAGATGGAGGCAGGCATTAGACAAGAAGACATGATTTAATTAAAACTAAACAAGAACAAACAAAAAGCACGCACGTGGGCGGAATGACCAACTAAGGGAGCTAGCATTGGGAGATAGAAAAACAAAAGGGAACTTTAGCATGGAAGCTAGTGGATAGCAAAAAGAAAAACTGGAAATAACTAATGCTAACAAAAACAGCTTACCGCTACGACGACCAGGACAAAGTGTAGCATGACAGGTAGGGGCTGTAACCAAATGACACGACAGGTAGCACGACAAGAGTGACATGTGGCAACGACAATGCAATACAATACAATGATCCAGCACTGACTGGAGGAACAAAGCAGGTGAAATAGGAGCTGGATGATTGACATCAGGTGTGACTAGATGCCAATCAGCCACAGCTGAGTGAAGACAGGACACAGGGAGACTAACAGGAAGCTGAACCAAAATAAGAGCACTAGACAGGAACTAAGGACAGGAAATACTAAACACAGAGGAAAGAGACAAATGCAGAGGAAAACTAAAACATAGACAAACTGTCAGGGGAAAGCCTGACAGTAGCCACCCCCCCCCCCCCTCCCATAACGGATACCAGACGTTTTACGAACCCTCCCCCCTAGAAAAAAACAGTCCAAAGTCAAGGGAGGGTGGAGGGAGGACAAGGTGGTGGGCCGCCAGGCCAAGTGTCCCCGCAGCCAGTGGGGAAGAGTCAAGTGGCGACGGCGAATGGAACGCCGCTGCCATTTGCGAGGCGGTTGCCCATGAAATGACCACCTCTGTGGCCGACAGGTGTATGGTGGTGCCCTCTGCTGGCCCACCGGAGAGGATGGTGGTGGCGCCCCCTGCTGCTGGCCCACCGGAGTGCTTGGTGGTGGCACCCCCTGCTGCTGGCCCACCGGAGTGCGTGGTGGTGGCGCCCCCCCCGCTGCTGGCCCACTGGAGTGCGTGTGGGTGGCGCCCCCCGCTGCTGGCCCACCTGAGTGCGTAGTGGTGGCGCCCCCTGCTGCTGGCCCACTGGAGTGCGTGGTGGAGTCTGCTGGCCCACTGGAGTGCGTGGTGGAGTCTGCTGGCCCATCGGAGTGCGTGGAGGAGTCTGCTGGCCCACCGGAGTGAGTGGTGGCGCCGTAGGTTGCAGACCCACCGGAGGTGATGGTGGCGTCTGACGGCCCACCAGAGTTGACAGTGGCGTCTGACGGCCCACCGAAGATGGCACCGTCTGTTGCAGACCAACTGGAGATGATGGCGCTGTAGTTTGCAGACCCACCGGAGATGATGGCGCCGTCTGTTGCAGACCAACTGAAGATGATGGCGCCGTCTGTTGCAGACCCACCGGAGGTGATGGCGCCGTAGGTTGCAGACCCACCGGAGGTGATGGTGGCATCTGCCGGCCCACCGGAGATGATGGTGGCGTCTGTTGCAGACCAACTGGGACGAGTAGTTGCTGTGCATCCCCATCTGCACAGCTACTGATAGCCCCCCCCCCCCCCTCAAGGGACGGCTCCAAGACGTCCCCATATAAGCCTACAGTCAACAGGGGTGGGTGGGAGAGGGCTTGAAACGCGGCGGAACTTCTCTTTAATTTAGCCATTAGCTCTAGCGCTAAATTAAGCCTCTCCGCCATGGACAACTCTGCGGGGTTCGTATTTGGCTGGATCATTCTGTCAGGGTTATTTGTTGTTGAACCTCATGATGCAGAGATGGAGGCAGGCATTAGATAAGAATACATGATTTAATCAAAACTAAACAAGAACAAACAAAAAGCACGCACGTGGGCGGAATAACCAACTAAGGGAGCTAGCATCGGGAGCTAGAAAAACAAAAGGGAACTTTAGCATGGAAGCTAGTGGATAGCAAAAAGAAAAACTGGAAATAACTAATGCTAACAAAAACAGCTTACCGCTACGACGACCAGGACAAAGTGTAGCATGACAGGTAGGGGCTGTAACAAAATGACACGACAGGTAGCACGACAAGAGTGACATGTGGCAACGACAATGCAATACAATACAATGATCCAGCACTGACTGGAGGAACAAAGCAGGTGAAATAGGAGCTGGGTGATTGACATCAGGTGTGACTAGATGCCAACAGCCACAGCTGAGTGAAGACAGGACACAGGGAGACCAACAGGAAGCTGAACCAAAATAAGAGCACTAGACAGGAACTAAGGACAGGAAATACTAAACACAGAGGAAAGAGACAAATGCAGAGGAAAACTAAAACATAGACAAACTGTCAGGGGAAAGCCTGACAGTAGCCCCCCCCCCCCCCTCCCATAACGGATACCAGACGTTTTACGAACCCTCCCCCCTAGAAAAAAACAGTCCAAAGTCAAGGAAGGGTGGAGGGAGGACAAGGTGGTGGGCCGCCAGGCCAAGTGTCCCCGCAGCCAGTGGGGAAGAGTCAAGTGGCGACGGCGAATGGAACGCCGCTGCCATTTGCGAGGCGGTTGCCCATGAAATGACCACCTCTGTGGCCGACAGGTGTATGGTGGTGCCCTCTGCTGGCCCACCGGAGAGGATGGTGGTGGCGCCCCCTGCTGCTGGCCCACCGGAGTGCGTGGTGGTGGCACCCCCTGCTGCTGGCCCACCGGAGTGCGTGGTGGTGGCACCCCCTGCTGCTGGCCCACCGGAGTGCGTGGTGGTGGCACCCCCTGCTGCTGGCCCACCGGAGTGCGTGGTGGTGGCGCCCCCCCGCTGCTGGCCCACTGGAGTGCGTGTGGGTGGCGCCCCCCGCTGCTGGCCCACCTGAGTGCGTAGTGGTGGCGCCCCCTGCTGCTGGCCCACTGGAGTGCGTGGTGGAGTCTGCTGGCCCATTGGAGTGCGTGGTGGAGTCTGCTGGCCCATCGGAGTGCGTGGAGGAGTCTGCTGGCCCACCGGAGTGAGTGGTGGCGCCGTAGGTTGCAGACCCACCGGAGGTGATGGTGGCGTCTGACGGCCCACCAGAGTTGACAGTGGCGTCTGACGGCCCACCGAAGATGGCGCCGTCTGTTGCAGACCAACTGAAGATGATGGCGCCGTCTGTTGCAGACCCACCGGAGGTGATGGCGCCGTAGGTTGCAGACCCACCGGAGGTGATGGTGGCATCTGCCGGCCCACCGGAGATGATGGTGGTGTCTGTTGCAGACCAACTGGGACGAGTAGTTGCTGTGCATCCCCATCTGCACAGCTACTGATAGCCCCCCCCCCCTCAAGGGACGGCTCCAAGACGTCCCCATATAAGCCTACAGTCAACAGGGGTGGGTGGGAGAGGGCTTGAAACGCGGCGGAACTTCTCTTTAATTTAGCCATTAGCTCTAGCGCTAAATTAAGCCTCTCCGCCATGGACAACTCTGCGGGGTTCGTATTTGGCTGGATCATTCTGTCAGGGTTATTTGTTGTTGAACCTCATGATGCAGAGATGGAGGCAGGCATTAGATAAGAATACATGATTTAATCAAAACTAAACAAGAACAAACAAAAAGCACGCACGTGGGCGGAATAACCAACTAAGGGAGCTAGCATCGGGAGCTAGAAAAACAAAAGGGAACTTTAGCATGGAAGCTAGTGGATAGCAAAAAGAAAAACTGGAAATAACTAATGCTAACAAAAACAGCTTACCGCTACGACGACCAGGACAAAGTGTAGCATGACAGGTAGGGGCTGTAACAAAATGACACGACAGGTAGCACGACAAGAGTGACATGTGGCAACGACAATGCAATACAATACAATGATCCAGCACTGACTGGAGGAACAAAGCAGGTGAAATAGGAGCTGGGTGATTGACATCAGGTGTGACTAGATGCCAACAGCCACAGCTGAGTGAAGACAGGACACAGGGAGACCAACAGGAAGCTGAACCAAAATAAGAGCACTAGACAGGAACTAAGGACAGGAAATACTAAACACAGAGGAAACAGACAAATGCAGAGGAAAACTAAAACATAGACAAACTGTCACGGGAAAGCCTGACAAACAATTCTTAATCGATTGAAAAAAACAACTCAAAAATAGGTTTTATTTTTAAAAAACAATGTTTTATTTTATTTATGTCCTGTCCAGCCACTCAAACTAATCATATTGTTGAGGTAGATGATCCATATCTGCTGTACAGAAGTGTGAAATACTTCTCTATTTGCCTTATTTGTATTTGACTTTATTAAAGATTTGAGTAAAATTTTATCAAGAAAAATCACTTTTCTTTATATTTAAATAATTAATTACAAATTACAATGTATTACAGCTGTTAATTCATTTTATGGAGGATTGTAGTTCATTATAAAAAACTGAAGCATTACTCCCATAAATAGGATTAAATTTTTTGGTGGCCCAGGATTCACAGCCCTAATAGGGTCACTTTAAAACAAGGGTCTCCAACTAGTATTTGGGGGCTAATTTTGAGTAGTTTAAAGGCCTACTGAATAGAGATTTTCCTATTTAAACGGGGATAGCAGATCCATTCTATGTGTCATACTTGATCATTTTGCGATATTGCCATATTTTTGCTGAAAAGATTTAGTAGAGAACATCCACGATAAAGTTCACAACTTTTGGTTGCTAGTAAAAAAGCCTTGCCATTACCGGAAGTATGTGGGCGTGACGTCACCGGTGAGAGGGCTCCTCACATCCTCACATTGTTTATAATGTGTGCCACTAGCAGTAAGAGCAATTCGGACCAAGAAAGCGACAATTTCCCCATTACTTTGAGCGAGGATGAAAGATTCATGGATGAGGATATTGATAGTGAAGGACTAGAAAATGTTTTTTTTTTAAATAAATAAATAAATAAAAAGCGACGGCTCCTGGCGGTGGCAGTATGAGCGTTTCAGATGTAATTGGACACATTTACTAGTATAATTCTGGAAGATCCCTTATTTGCTTATTGTTTTAATATTGTTTAGTGAGATTGTAAAGACATACAGTACCTCAAAGTCGGATGGCTGCGGTAAACACGCCAGTGTCTCAGAGAGAAGCCGAGGAGCCAAGCTCACAGCTGCCTTTTTTGACAGCTACTGCAGGAGCATGCGTAATCCACTGATGTCTCCGGTAAGAGCAGACTTAATATCACAATTTTCCCATCCAAAAACATGCTGGTTGACGTATAGAAACATGCTCGCTTGACCGCTCTGTGTTAAAGCCTCACAACAAACAAAGAAACACCGGCTGTGTCTCGGTGCTAAAGACAGCTGCAATACACAGCTTTCCACCAACAGCATTGTTCTTTATAGTCTCCAATATTAATTGAATAAATTGTAAAAGATTCAGCAACACAGATGTCCAAATTACTGTGTAGTTATGCGTTGAAAGAGATGACTTTTAGCCGTAAGTGGTGCTGAGCTAATATGTCCGCTACAACCAATAACGTCACAAACACAAGTCATCATACGCGTCATCATTCCGCGACGTTTTCAACAAGAAACTCTGCGGGAAATTTCAAATTGTAATTTAGTAAACTAAACCGGCCGTATTGGCATGTGTTGCAATGTTAGGATTTCATCACTGATATAAAAACTATCACACTGCGTGGTCAGTAGTAGTGGGCTTCAGTAGGCCTTTAAACTGCTGTTCTTTGTGAAACTGTTCAATTCAAACAATATTTAATAAAAAATTACCACAAAATAGCACACAGACTATAGCCATAATTACTGAATATCTACCTACTGATTAAAGTACATTTTAATGGTTGTCAGTCATCTAAATCAAACACAAAATGTTTCCTTTTTATCAAAATACCTTTAATAGTGATACAAAAAAAACCTGAAATATGAAAAAATATATACTAAAATACAAGATGATAGATGAAAAAAAATTCAGTCTAAGCTTGGGCCGCTGGAGACGGGGTCCAGACTGAGGCCATGGGAGAAAAAAACTCATAGCCATAGCACACATAAACATGTGTGTAAGAGGGAAACAGCAAAAAACACAAAGGACATTAAAAGAGCAGAGCTGATGCAACCAGCCACTCCTCAATTTCCTTTATTCAACCAGGTAAAGACTCATCGAGATTAAAATCTATTTTTCAAGAGACCTGACATACAGTACATCAACAAAATTATAACAACAACAACAAAAATAAAAAAATATATACACTGTGGTGGCCTCTGCGGTGTTCCACGCCATCGTCTGCTGGGGTGGGGTGAGCATGGCCAGAGACAGGAGCAGACCCAACAAAGCAACCAAGAGAGCCGACTCCACCCTCGGCCACCCACCAACTCTCGGCCAGTTTCCAGTCCACATGGATGAGCAAGGATGCGTCCAAGCTGACCGAGGTGTCCGATACCTGCTCATTCAGCCAAGACACTGGGAAGCTTGTCCGTCCCGGTGCTCAGCTCAATTCAGGGTACTGATGTACATCAAATAGTTTTTAGGCATATTTAATGTACAAAGATATCACAGTGGCCTTTAATATTTCAGTATAGTGAAAAAAGTTTGGACACACCTATGGTAAAGAGAATAATTGTAAAAAAATAACAGATTTCCTAGCGCCCCAAGTACTTCCACACCCAAGTCCTCAGGAGAGAAACTTTATCACCAGGGAGATGAGTACTTGTTCATATTCCATGGTTGACCAATGCCCTTGCATCACCTCCCTCCCATCTTCTTTTACTATTCTTCAAATTGGACCTCACACTAAGTGAGGCTAAATGGCGTTGCCTGCGAGTCGTGACAGAGCGAACCCAGTGCTCGAACGGAGACAAATTAGTAATGGCGGTAGTTTTCTCAAGTTGCACGGTTCTTAAAGTTACCTGCGAACGGCCCACAAAACCGTGATTTTTGTTCAAGGGAAAGGCATTTTGGAGCCATTACTCAAGCCATTGTGGTGGTGCACTCATATGAAACAAGGCGGAGTGGATGGCATCCAAGCAGGGAAAGGTATAGGCTTCCAGCTCAATTGTAAACATCGCTTTTATGCTGGATGAAAGCAGGAGTCCAATTTGTGGCAGCTTTCAGGCTGTATGTGCTGCATTGAAGAAAGACATACTGTAATGTGACCAAGCCATTTGTAGCACACAATTATGGACTTCTTTATAAAAGTGGGTAAGACTTTCTATAAAGGCTGTGTTTACAAGGCATTATGATCATACTTAAAACCAGTAATTATAGTCATATTATCCTCATTACAAGCACGGGT